>NC_056725.1:534315546-534409578 GCF_019279795.1 Protopterus annectens | reverse complement strand
TTAGGGTGACTGACCAATTGAAAAGAGAGGGCATATAATGTACTAAGACAAGAGGAAAGGAACATAATGCTGCAAAAATGCATCTAAATCAAGATGAGCATAAAATCTCTGAGCATAGTGTAGGCTCAAGCATCCTATTGGAACGTAAAAAAAAAAAAAAAAGGAAGTGGTAACAGCAGTCTGTTGGCTAGAATTAAGAGGGTGCAGTTAAGGAATCTGAGGAAGGGACCTTTGCAATTTGGACAGGGAGATACAGGGGCAGGTGGGAGGGAGATGACATTAACAGTAATATACCGCCAAAAGCAAAGCTAGGAAATTAGAGCATGGATACAAAAGATAGTATATGAAAGAGGACTAATTAGAGCAAGAGACCTGACACTTGATATTCCACAAGGAAGAAGCGGCGAAGGAAGTAGGAGCTAGCACAATCACAAAAATGGAGAAAAAGATAGCTGTGCTTTTGAAGCAAATAGGGTCTAATATGTATGAGGCAAAAAAGGGAAACTAAGACCCTGAATTTGGGAAACTAAGACCCTAAATTTGTATATTCTAGTGCCATATGAAGTTCATGGGCAAGAACTGATGATGCTGTTACAAAAGCAAAATAACTTTTATTGAAGAAGGATTGGTCCCATATTTTTCAGACTATGCATATGCAGTTGCAAAAATCAAAATGGGAGCAACAGGCACATGAAATAGAATTGAGAGATTCTCTGCTTGTTTAGACTCACATAGTCAGCAAAAAGGGAAGATAAAAATTAAGCTGGAAGAATTATTTAGAAATGTACAAGAGAGAAGTGTGAAACACTTAGAGGAACGCAAGATAAATATGTGTGTGATAGAACAGAGGTGGAGGCAAGGAGTGGAATTAAGATTTTGACTAAGAGACTTAGTTAAAAAGAGCACAGTTAAATGAAGAAGCAACACACCAGTTGGGGAAAAAAAAAAAAATTAAAAAAAAAAAAAAAAAAGATATTGGCCAAAAAATGTGTATTATGGAGAAGGAATACAAACACACCATTCGCAGTCAGGGCTGTTGCTACCCAAATAAGAATCAAAGGTAGAGAGAGCTGTATCTGGGTTGAAAAGTGGAAGAAAATAAGGGAACAAGTGCATGGGGAAATCCTTAATGAGTTTTAAGAAGTGCTTAAGAAGCAAAGTACTGGGGAGGAGGAGATTGAGGACTGTGAAGCGATATAAACTGACGCAAGAGAATTAAGTCTAAAACACTTGCCAGAAGAAAGTAGTAGTCTCTTGGGTGACGCTACAAACCTGGAAGTAGAAGCAGTGTTGGTTGGATTCCTAGCAGAGGTTTATGAGGTTAGGGGGAGCATGTGACATTTGGTTCTATTTACTTCAGCAAAGCACGTCTATCGAAAAAAATACTGAATAGTGGAAAAAAAGGATAATGGTCTTGCCTAAAGAAAGGAGGGACCTGGATCTGGTGGATTTTACCGACCCATAACAATTTTAAACAGTTAAAAAAATTTTATAGACACTGATCAGTTTATTCCGGGGAAAGAAATAACCTTTGATAGACACTGGTGGTGGTAAAGGTGCATAACACAATGAGAGAAGCAGCTGTTTTATTTTTTTGACACAGCAAAAGCCTTCGACGGGACAGATTGGGAGTTTCTGTTTATGGTATTAAAATGCATAGGATTTTTTTTTTCAAGGCTATGTAGACATGATTAAGCAGTTATGCAGAGGTGCGGAAGCAGCAGTCAGACCAGTGGAGGAGATTTTGATTTGGATTGACCCACCAAGGATTCCCATTATCCCTAGTATTTACCCTGTCTAAAATCTATAGAGAAGGATAAGATTAGATGTAAACGGCTACGGATGGGAGGGTGAAGAGTTTAAAAACATGACATATTAACCCTATGCTACCCACAGAAAGACCCAGAAGCCATTTTCATAAGTATTGGGGAATCTGGAGTACTTTCAGGATATAAAATGAGTCTAGAAAAGTCAAAGGTTCTAAATGAGAAGGGAACAGAGTAAGGGTGTGGCAGAAGAACATGTTTTTAAATATCTCAGAATTTGTTTGGCAGAAACACAGGCTTTGAAGTCTTATGCAAAAATAATGAATATTCAGGAAAAATGTTGATCTATAACTTGATCGTGAAATCTTGATTCTTAACTGGTGTGTGTTCCCAAATGCTTTATACTTGATCCAATTATGCTGGACTTTTCCAAATAAAGGGGTGTTAAATAGACTACAGAGTTGGACGAAAGATTTGTTTAGGGGCAGGAGGTAGGCCTAGAGTGAAATTTGTAGGCTAGTTCAATCAATGGAGAAAGGGGGATTAGACGCACCATAGGTAAAAAAAAAAAACATTTATGAGAGGAGCAATGTTAACATGGCAGACTAAGTACACACAAATAATTTAGAAGCAAAATTTAATGCAAATTTTCAGATAATCCAAAAAAAAGCTGGACTGGTTAGAAATAATCTTGGGGGAGGGGCAGAACTGGGGGACTTGGGAAACATGCAATGGAGGACTTGGCAAAGGAGGTCAGAGTATTTCAGAAAGCTAGGTTACCTAAATGGACTGAATGTCCTTCCTATAGGAGGTTGAATAGATGACCGTAAGAAACAGTGGCTTGGAGGTGGCAACAACAAAACAGGTGAAATACTGGGATCATCTAATGGATGTGGGGTAAACAATTGTTTAGAGAGAGACCCCTTTGTATGCGGTACTGATATTTACAGTATTGGACACTTGAGCAAAAAAATAAGCACTTTAAAGTATGCACAAATAAAAAGAAACAAGTGGCTAGGGCTGATAACATGAGTTTTAGAAGTTGGAGCAAAAATTAGGAGACTATCAGAATTGCATAAATTCTTCCAAACATGAAGAAATAGTCATAAAGAGGAACTGAGAACAAGTACTAAACAAAATATCGATTACAGAGATAGAAAATCTGTTCTATGCCTATGAAACAAATAAAGGTAAGGAAATTTTGCATATTTGTGTGGAAGTGCTTATAAATACTTCTACACACCAAAAATAAAAACTAAGCTATTTTTGGGGATGCAGATGATAGCAGACTTTAAAAAGGTTACGTAATCTGAGCAATGTCTTAACTGGACAAAGGGGAAGTTTTCAAAAAGAGCTCCTGTATTAGAAGTCAGCCTTCATGAGGAATGGAAAAAGACAGACTTGGTATGGACCATAACACTGATGGCAAGGAAAGCCATAACTAGGCAGTGGAAAACTGATGAACCAGATCTACAGGAAGTGAAAACGTTGGTAAAAAGGATATGGAAAGGGGAAGAGTTTGTATAAAACAGTTAAACTAAAAGCTAAATTTTAAACTTAAGGTTGCAGAAAAGGATACCTGTGGGGGGACTGAGAAAGGAGGAGGTCAGTAAATGAAAATGGAGGGAGGGGCCAGTGATGCACTGAATTGTATTTAGTTAGAAAAAATGTTTATGAAAATTTTTAAATTCTTACATCATCTCACAAGGCAAAGATGAAAAGTCTCGATATGACAGTGAAGTGGATAACGATAACAGAAAAAGGAGGTTGCGTACAGAGAAAAGGAGAGAGAGAACAGAGCTGCAAATGTGGTATATTTCAAGTAAATAGGAATAGTTTGTATTTGACCCAGTCATTCTGGGCTGACACAGCATCGAGAAGGGATGATAAAGGTTACAACTAAAGTCCAAAAACAATGTTTAGTGCTATCACCAAAACCCTGCCAACGATACAAGTATTTGTAAAAACCAAAAGAAACGTGGCAGGACACTGCTATGTATCGCCAATCTTTAATAAAAGCACAAAAATACAAGGATAAGCGCTTTTGGGTAACAACCCTTCTTCAGATAAAGACAAAGACATTTACTCCACCAATTTAAACTAACAACCAGCCAATAAGCAGTCAATAAACCACCCGCCTTTTCAGGAGGGCGGGCTTCATACGTACCATGTCATTAAGGCCTGGGCTCCTATGAGCCATCAGTTCTAAGATCCATTTTGACTCTATGGACTCCGCAAGAAGTTTAGTATCACCTCCCCTATTATTCAACCTTACATTAACTATTACTCTAAAATGAAATCTGTGTAGGATGTACTTCAATATGCCTATAAAGGACATTGTGTATATCATTGTTCCTTATAGAGGAAAGATGTTGAAGCACCCTCACCTTAAACATGTTGTTCGTTTTTCCTACATAGAAGTAGGGACACTGTAGGCATTCTGCCAAATAAACCAAGTCAGTTGTCCTGTAGCCCTAGCCTTCAGGCTGAAAACCTTACCACTGACTGGATGTCTAAAAATTGTGTCCCTATTAATATGTGGGCATGCTTTACAAAGTCCACATGGTGCACTGCCTACTGTTTCCTTAAAGGGTTTTTTTTACTAATTATTGTCTTCTCTCCACAAAGTAAGTCTTTTAGATTTTTATTCCTCCTATATCCAAAACTAGGACTCTCACCTATTATATTCCTTAATTTATTATCACTTCTTAGAATATTCCAATTTCTATTAACTATATCTCGTATATCTCCAATATTACTACAAGTGAAAATTAGTTTGGGGTTATCTAACTTAGTATTTGTTATAGGGGATATCCTCACTTCTCCTTCCGCATGTCTAAGCCAAGGTTTAAACTTGTTTTTCCTTAATCCCTTACTGCCATCTACCATCTTGTTCACCAATCCCTCTCTGTAGCAATGTTTTAAGTTTGTCATCTCCTTTTCATATTGAGCATCTTCCAGGCATACCCTGGATGTCCTACTGATCTACCCCTGGATGATGATAGGAAATGTGAAGCGGGGTTGCATACTATCATAGCACAACAAGGTATTCTTCCAACAGTCCTTCCTGTGTAAACATGATGAAAAACCTTCCTTTGTCTGTGAAACGCATACATCAAGGAAGTCTATCTCTGTATATGAACTGTTAACAGTAAATCTTAGGAATGATGTTTTGGAGTGTAAGTATGTAACAAACATCTCTAACAAATCAGGACTCCCTCTCCACAAAATAAAAACATCATCCACAAAACGTGTGTATGTTTGTATATATTGCATCCGTTCCACATTGCCAAAAATGGTAGCCTTTTCCCAATATGAAAGGACAAGATTAGCATATGTATTAGCACAGGGGGTGCCCATGGCTACCCCCTGAGCTTGTCTGTATACCTGTTTTGCTCCAGTAAACACATTATCCAGGACAATAGTCAATAAGGTCCTAATCAAGGCTATCCTCTCATCAGCCTCTCCTAGATCCCTAAGTTCTCCTATGGCATTAACACCATAGTCATTGCTGATCACAGTAAATAGACTGTGAACATCCAGGGTCACCATCAGGAACCTGTCCTGTGGTTTGGTGCAATTTACCTCCCCTATAATCTTCAAAAAGCCCCCTGTATCAGCACACTGGTCAATTTTTCAACATATGGCCTAAGGGTAAATTCCAACCAAATGGAAACATTCTCCATGACCCAACCTCTGCCCGACACTAAGTCGAAGAGGTGGGTCAATCAGAGATTTGTGAATCTTAGGCAAAGCCTTAAAAACTGGTGTGACAGCAGTCTCAATCCATAAAAACTTGAACAAATCCTCACTGATTTTCATATCATATAATAACAGTTTCAAACAGATGTCCTTCATGGATGCATCTGCAGTCATAACAAATGGGTAGTCCTGTCGTCAGGCAGCCCTTCAGTCGGCCGGATTCCAAAGTCTGGGTCTGGCTTCGGCCGATGTCGCACTTCCCCCGACGTCATCTCTGCTGGTCTTCGGGTATAAAAGCATCGGCCGACGCCATTTTCTTCTGTCTTTCTTGCCGCGTGGCGCCCGAAGCAGAAGCTGTTCGCAAGTGCCGGTCGGTCAGATCCAGAGATTCCTACTACCGAATACTACTTCGAAGACTTCTAAGAAGCTAAGTACCCCGTTGGGGACCTTTTCTTGCCTCAGCCGATGTCAGAAAAAGTAAACAATTGTTTAACCTGTGGGAAACAAATACCTCATAAGGATTTCCACTCTTACTGCCTACCTTGTTTAGGCCCAGACCACGACGTTGCTGCCTGCCTAGCTTGTTCATCCTTCAACCGACGAACGCTTAGACGTCGGTCGGAGTTTGCTGAACAATTTTTCGGCTCAGATTTTGCGTACATTATGCCGTCGGAACATCCGACTACCCAAACAATTAAAAAACGCAAAGAAAAGGACCGACACTCGCGGTCCGCGGTTTCGGCCGAAACCACGGATAAGCAAAACCCGAGTGTCTCGGTTTCGGCGAAACCGAGAAAACCGGTCAATACTCAGCCGAAACCTTGATTTCTACCGAGGCTCCTGCTACTTTAGCTGAATCGGCCTCTGAAACTTTAGCTACTACTGTGGCCTCTACTGATTTATCTGACACCATCCCTTTGGATGTTTCCACCCCAGCACGTGGTGCTGCTAGGCCTCCTGCAGCCATGTCTATCAAGGCCTTTGCCAGGGCCAAAGCAGCCAAAACTGCTAAAACAGTTCCTGCTAAGACCCCCTCACACAGACACCCTTCTAGTTCTCAAATGCTTACTCTGGCAGAGGATTTGATTTCCTTAATTAGGGGATCCCAATCACACCCAGACAGGGCCTCTCAGCCTCCAGAAAAGAGACCTAGAACAGAGCCTCCCCAGCAGGAGTACTCTGATGACTCTTCGGAAGACTCAGACACTACAGACCAGCCAGAGGCTCCTTTGTCCACTTATGAAGACTCCGATGCTGATGAATCCATTCCATCGGCCTCACCTCCAGAAGAATTCTCTTTTGGGGAAACCTTACATGCCATGAGAGAGCAATTCCAATGGCAAGAACAGGATTTTCAGACTCAAGAAAAAAGCTTAGAACTTTTCTGCACCTACCACAACATAGGCCCTTAGCTATACCTCCAGTTTTGCCTGTTGTGGATGATGCATTTAATGATGTTTGCACTGCTCCTGATTCTTTACCACCAGCCCCTGCCAAACCTGACAGATTTTACAGGGTACCCAACACTCATCACCACCTTTTCAGGGCCCCACTTGCAGATCCTGAGACTATATCCCAGGGGCCTAAGGCAGTAGCTTCTACCTCTACAAAAAACCCTCTCCCTTCTGAAAGGGAAGCCAGGTCTTTAGACAGATGGGGCAAAAAAGTCTACACCTCTGCCACTCTCTCAGCTAGAGCTTTAAACTGTCAGTTTCACATGATCCAATACCAAGAGTTTATGCTTGATCAGTTGTCTAAGAAAGTTTCTTCTGAAGAACCCTTAGATAAGAAATATATTTTAGAAATGGTGAATAACATACAGCAGGTTAGTAACCATTCTTTAAAATGTGGCTATGATGCACTGGAGGCTTCATTTAGATCAGCCATGACTGGCACAGTGATAAGAAGGCATGCATGGCTGAAAGAGCAGGTCCTACCAGATCAGGTAAAAGCAAAGCTGTTGGATGCTCCTATGGATAAGGACTGTCTATTTGGTACCTCTGCTCAACAAGTAATGAAGAAAATGGAAGAGAAGGCAAAATCTGTACAAACAGTTAAGGATTTCTTACAGGTTCAGCCCCCTCGGTTTAGCAGAAATTGGCCTGCCAAAAATTGGTCCTTTCCAGACTCATCAAAGACCCAAAGAGGCAGGTATAGACGCTCTCGAGGCAGAAACCAACCCAGAGGAAGTGCCTACAGAGGAAGGCAGTGGCAAGGTAATAACCAGCGAGGCACTGCCACAACCACTGCCACTGCAACAGGACATTCACAGTGACTTGGCCCTGACACCGCCTACCAGAGAGCAATTAGCAGCTCCTTTAGGCGGAAAGTTAGCCTTATCACAAAACTGGCACTATATCACAAAAGACAAGTGGATTTTAAAAACCATAGACCCAGGCTACAGGTTCCACTTCCACACCTTACCAGTAAAAAGAGGAATGCCAAACTTACCTCCAACTCAAAGAACAGAAGCTCAAAACCAGGTAATTCAGCTAACCAACATGAGAGCTGTGGAGAGGGTACCAGTAAATCAACAGGGCAAAGGATTTTACTCCAGACTCTTTCTAGTCCCAAGAAAAGAAAAAACTTGGAGACCCATTCTCGACCTGTCCGTCTTAAACACATACATCATCGTTCCAAAATTCAAAATGCTGACCTTACAGCAACTTCTTCCCATGCTGGGCAAGGAGTGTTGGCTGGTAACTCTAGATCTCAAGGAGGCATACCTGCACGTCCCCATACGACCAATTTGCAGAAGATACCTCAGATTCCTTGCAGGATCAGAGCATTATCAATTCTCAGCATTGCCTTTTGGCTTATCTACTGCCCAGAGTATTCACAAAATGCCTGGCATCAGTAATCGCTCATTGCAGGCTACAGGGAATCCAAATCTATCCATACCTGGACGACTGCCTGCTACAAGCGGACAACCGAGACAAGCTGACAACAGATTTACAAAGGGTCATCTGCTTGCTACAAGCCCTGGGATACACAGTCAACTTAAAAAAGTCAAGGCTGATTCCTTCCCAGACAAGAACCTTCTTGGGTGCAGAATTGGACACAGTAAAACAAATGGCATTCCTGACTGCAGAAAAACAAGAACAACTACCCCTTTACTTCTTGGCATTAACAAAACAGAACAAACTAACAGCAAGAAAGGTGCTGCAGGCCTTGGGATTCATGGCATCATGCATAATCTTGATTCCTCATGCCAGACTGCATATGAGAAAGCTACAGTGGTACCTAAAAAACTTATGGTCTCAACACAGGCACAGCTTAGAAACCGAAATCCCACTAATCCCATGCCTGAAACAAGAATTCCTATGGTGGGCCCAAGCATGCCAGGCAAACCTAGGCTTACCCTTCCACAAAGGTCAAGCGAACCAGACCATCACAACGGACGCCTCAGACCTAGGCTGGGGGGCACACATACTGGACAAATGCATACAAGGATTGTGGACCCCAGACCAGCTGCACCTGCACATAAACCAAAAAGGAAATGCTGGCAGTACAACTAGCAATCCAGAAATTCCAACCTTTTCTCAAGGAAGGCCATTTATTGATAAGGACAGACAACACCACAGTGATGTGGTACATCAACAAGCAAGGGGGCACGCATTCTTACCCCCTATGCAGAATGACTCTGGACCTTTGGAACATGGCTCTGAGCTACAACATCCAGTTACAGGCAGCCTTCGTGCCAGGGAAAGAAAACACCCTAGCAGATATGTTAAGCAGAACCACCTCGGATGCTCACGAATGGATGCTGCACCCGGACATCTTCCAAGACCATCACAAGAAAATGGGGAATGCCACAAATAGACCTGTTCGCATCCCCACTCAACCACCAGCTCAGGAAATTCTGCACAAGGACGTTTCACCCGCTTGCATGGAAGGTGGACTCCCTTTCCTTCAGCTGGAAAGGTCTGACAGCATATGCATACCCACCTCTTCCTTTGATGCACAAAGTACTACTGAAAATCAAAGAGGAACAACCAAGGATAATTCTAATAGCTCCGAATTGGCCAAGGCAACACTGGTATCCCCTGCTGAGGAGCATGTCTCTGGGGATAATGTGGCCAATCCCCCTGATGCCTTTGATGTTAACTCAGAACAACTACAGCATCATGCATCCAAACCTAAAGACCTTACAGCTTACTGCCTGGAACATCACTTAAGAACAACTAACCCAGTCATATCTCAAAGGGTTAAAGACATTATACTGGAAGCCCGCAGACCTTCAACAAGAAGGAACTATGCAGGAAAATGGAAAAGGTTTGCCACTTGGAGTGCGGAAAGAGGAAAAGAGGTGTCAAACATAGACATTGCTAACATCCTGGAGTACTTGGCAGAGCTTCTACACACAGGCCTGTCCTATTCCTCCATCAAGATACATGCTTCAGCTATTTCTGCAGAATACAGTTCTGATCCACCTGTCTTCTCGCACCCTCTACTTAGGCAATTCCTCAGAGGAATCAAGAATGTAAAACCTCCTAGGAAACCACCACTACCAACATGGGACTTGAATTTTGTACTAGAAAAATTGACACTCCCTCCATTTGAACCAGCAGGAACAGCGGATCTGCAACACCTATCATGGAAAACTGCTTTCCTTCTGGCAATTACTTCAGCAAGAAGGGTTTCAGAACTCCAGGCCTTAATGGCAGTACAACCCTTCCTGATCTTCCATCAAGATAGTCTCCATGAGAACTAATCCTACATTTATGCCAAAGGTGGTATCCAGAGTGTCCTTAAACCAGGCAATCCACCTACCTACCTTCTTTCCCAACCCTCAGAACAGGGGGGAAAGGCTACTGCATACTTTGGATGTACATAGACAGTTACGCTACTACCTGGACAGAACCAAAGGTAACAGAAAAACTGACCAGCTGTTAGTGGCCTATGCACCAGGAAAGGAAGGAAAAGCAATTTCCAAACAGACAATCTCCAAATGGATAGGAAATTGCATCAGATTCTGTTACTCCTACCATGGAAAACCAATGCCACAGAACATAAGACCTCATTCAACAAGAGCTACAGCCACTACCACAGCTTTCTTACGAGGAGTGGCAACCAAGGACATTATTGAGGCGGCTACTTGGACCTCCGTGCATACATTTGCCAAGCATTACAATCTACCTCTATATTCTAGATCCCGAGCAGGGTTTGCCACTGCTGTACTGCAAGGGATCCTAACTACACCATAATTATTTCACTTCCTCCACCCCTAGTTTAGCTATGGTATTCTACCCATTTGTTATGACTGCAGATGCATCCATGAAGGACATAGTACAGTTTTGTACCTACCATAAATGTAGATGTCCGAACTGGATAGCATCTGCAGTCAGGATTACCCACCCTCCTTCCCCTCTGTGGTACTCCTAGGGTATTTACACTCCTAATAGCTAGCTGGGGGGGGGGAGTCTCTTATGGTGTATTTGTTTGTATATATGTATATATATGCCTACATTTTGTATTTGCCTTCTACCTTATCTACATACATTGGCATTTATCCAAATTTAGCCTTCCAAAAGGGGCAACTGGCATCTGGGGCAAGAAACACTGAAGAAAATGGCGTCGGCCGATGCTTTTATACCCGAAGACCAGCAGAGATGACGTCGGGGGAAGTGCGACATCGGCCGAAGCCAGACCCAGACTTTGGAATCCGGCCGACTGAAGGGCTGCCTGACGACAGGACTACCCATTTGTTATGACTGCAGATGCTATCCAGTTCGGACATCTACATTTATGGTAGGTACAAAACTGTACTTTTTGTACCTTATCTACCACTTGTTTGACACCAAGAGGATTAATCGGAATGTAGGTGCTCACATCTGATAATAATTCCTGCACCTTATGCTCATAAAAAACTGTATCAAGCACCACCACCGCACCTCCTTTGTCAGCCATCTTTATAGTTAAAAGTGTATTATTGCTCAAATCCTGTAGGGCTTTTTGCTGGGCCCATGTTAAATTATAAAACCTATGAAATTCCCCTGCCTGAAAATAGTTCAGCAAATCCTGTTCACAGCTGTTTATGAACAAACTCATGGCTGGAGAAAAAGGTGGTACAAAACAACTAGGTTGTTTTAAAGCAACATTGTTCAAGTTGTTTGTCCCAAAAGCACATCTCAAAGCTAAACTTCTACAAAACAACATTAAATCTAAAACAACCTCATTAAAAACACTAGCCCTACCGGGCACAAAGGTCAAGCCTTTGTTTAATACAAAAAGCTCCTCACTCATCAAAACATGAGATGATAAATTAAAAACAATACCAGTATCATTACAGATAGTCACTCTAGAGTCCTCCTCCTCTTGCTCAGATCTCTGCCTTCGCTCGAGGACCGTTTACAAGCCGCTTGTTTCTTGACCGGGGCTGGTAGCATCTCCAAAAAACGTCGTTGACCTTGTGTGCTCTTAGGCCGTGCCCCTATTCTAATCCCTCCAGAGGCCATTGCCTCTGTTTAAACAGTCAAGCCGCCCTCAGTTGGATCTGATGTACTCTGGACCGCTGAACATGCAGCGTTCTCAACTGTTACTGAACCATGTTGGTCATCTGTAGTGATAGCAGGAGCCTGTATGCCCATACTGGGCCCCCCTGCATTTATTTCAGATGTATTGAATCTTTGCGGCAAGCCAATATTGCACGGTAAAACATCACCCGTTGATGCTTCTGAATGCTCAATCGGGCTCCTCCCCTCCTGCTGACGTGGAACCGGCTTTCTTATATCCCTGTTACTCATGGTAGAGTGTTGGGCCCTGTGTCTCGGCCAAACAAAGATATCCCCTTTGGTAAAATCTTCGTAATCCCTCTTCAGCTTGTTCACCTTTTGTATACGTAATTTCTCATCGCTGTCAGACAGCGTGAGGTAAAGTTGTTCCAGGCGTGTAAGATTTCTTGCCTCATTGAATTCAGTCTCTAGCTTACTCTGTAGAGTCTCCACTTCTTTTTTAAGCTCAGCTATCTCTGGGGCAAAATAACTATTCAAAAGATCCATATACATAAAACTGGTTTATATATTTATCAACTGCCACTTTGCTAACAGTTCGGGGTATCGCTCCCCCTGTGTGGGCATACACAGGACCCTCATCCCCCGTGGCACTATTCCATATTGCTGACAGGCTTCTAGATGGTGGGTCTGCCATTGCAGCCGCTGCAGTCTACCCACCTTGTAGCTTAAATCACGTAACAAGTCATCAAAGTTTTTCTGTGGCAGCTGGAATCCTGCTGCCTACCAAGTCCACCTTTTGCACAGTAAATCCCAAATTAAGTAACGGATTTTCCTGGAAGATGAAGCTTTTAAAGCCTGTACGAGTGATCTCATCACCTGTTCTTCCCAAACTGTGGCTGCCATCAGAGGATTTGCCGCCTGTCGTATTCTCCATGGCATGCATAGCACTATAAAACACACCATGAACCAAAGTCCAAAAACAATGTTTAGTGCTATCACCAAAACCCTGCCAACGATACAAGTATTTGTAAAAACCAAAAGAAACGTGGCAGGACACTGCTATGTATCGCCAATCTTTAATAAAAGCACAAAAATACAAGGATAAGCGCTTTCGGGTAACAACCCTTCTTCAGATAGACAAAGACATTTATTCCACCAATTTAAACTAACAACCAGCCAATAAGCAGTCAATAAACCACCCGCCTTTTCAGGAGGGCGGGCTTCATAGGTACCATGTCATTAAGGCCTGGGCTCCTATGAGCCATCAGTTCTAAGATCCATTTTGACTCTATGGACTCCGTAAGAAGTTTAATATCACCTCCCCTATTATTCAACCTTACATTAACTATTGCTCTAAAATGAAATCTATGTGTAGGATGTACTTCAGTATGCCTATAAAGGGCATTGTGTATATCAAGGTTACAACTAAGCAAGACAATATATGGGCAGTCTGGCAGAAAATGGTGTGCATCAGGATTGCACAAATAGATGGAATAACTAAAATGACAGTAATTTTGTTTGGGAGTGAAATAATAAAGGTTCTTTAGTGCTCTGTGGCTGTTGCAGCTGCAACAAAGAAATAACTCTTAGGAGCCTACATCTGTCTATCCCTCAAATAAGGTTGCTTGACAGAGTGAAGAAATTATCCTAACCCATGTGAACAGATTACAGATGGATCTTGCCAAGCAAGCTATGGATGCGTTGGGTCAGCCCATGACTCAGTACTCTACTAAACTGAAGACTACCCTGAGTACCATGCTCAGCATCATAAACCTCTCCATGCGTTTGTATCAAAACTCAGCCTATGGTAAGCAAAGACAGCAGATGCTGGCCTAAATTTTTGATTTCATGCTTTGTTCCTGTTGTGTGATTTCACAGAACTTCAAGGCATTTTTTACTAACACCCCCATTTTAATGGTTTTTCATTAGATTGGGTGCAAACAAGAAAATGTGGTGTCTACTGTGGCAGTCAAATCTGAGAACCCTCTGAGATCTTATGACAGGAATTGGAGGAGTTGCAAATCTCTGGTTTTGGAAATCTCAGTATCAGCCCTTTGACTTCTCCCTCTGATAGAGGCAACTGTAACCAAGGTGGCACCTTTAATGAACATTGACCATAAGGTCAGAGGGTTGTCTGCAAAATTAAGGGTACAGAAAACCTTTCTGGGGAAGGTCAAATCTGCACTTTGGGGGGCAGAATTATCTTGATACCAAGCTGCTGGCTATAATGCATGGAACTGATTGAGAGAAATACTCATCCAAAGGCTGTAAACATACTCTTTGTCCCAAGGACACCACATCAGAAGACGCCATTACGAAATGTTCCAGTGCAACAATGTGATCAGTGCTTCAGGAGGCGTCAATGCTCCTTCAAAAAAAAAAAAAAAAGCCATCCAGGAGGTCCCACCAACTCAGAGAGGGTCAAGAGTTTATTCAAGATTCTTTTTGATTCCAAAGAAAAACAAGGACCTCAGGCCAGCTCTGGATTTCAGCAGTCCTGAGCCTTTTTGCAAAGAAGACCCAGTTCAGGATGGTCACCATGTCAGCAGTTTTAGCCTGCCTCCAAGCAAATGACTGCTCTAGGGACCTCCAGGATGCCTGACTCCACGTAACGATCATAGGAGTACTGGAGGAGTTTGCACTTTCTGATAAGTCTGTCATTGTCAGTTCAGAGCCTTGGCCTTCAGTTTCACCACAGCCCCCCAGGTGTACACAAAAGTGCATGGATGTAGTCGCAGCCTACTTGGTGGCTAAAAGGGATCAGTGTGTTCTCATACCTAGACAAATGATTCCTAGCAGCAACAGACAGAGTAGTTAACAACCAAAGATTACTTTTTGCAGCTGTGTCTATCCATAGGCATTTCATTAAGCTGTCAGCAGATGCTCTTAGTGTTTCAGTGTTGCAGTCATTACATTTTGGTAATCTGCTGGGAGGTTGCCCTCAAGTCAGCCTGAATTCCAAAGTCTTGGGTCCTGCTTCAGTTGCTGTCTCCTCTTCCATGACATCAGGTCGTCGGGGGTATAAAACAGGCCAACGCCATTTTCTTTAGTCTTTCTTGCCGCGCGGTACCCGAAGCCGAAGCAGTTCACAAGTGCCGGTTGGCCGACTCCTAAAAATTTTGAATTCGAGTTTCAGAACCGAAGTCTTCACTAAAGCTAAGTACCCCGTTGGGGAAACTTTATCTTGCTCCATACCAATGTCAGTAAAAGATAATAATTGCATTACTTGTGGGAAGCAAATGCCTCATAAGGATTTCCATTTATACTGTATTCCTTGCCTAGGCCCTGATCATAATGTGCCTAGCTGTCAATTTTGTGCTAGATTTAACCAACACACTATTTAGCGTCGGTATATCTTTGCTTCAAAATATTTTGGAAACTGATTTGACTATCCTGAAATGTCGTCGGATAGCAATCCGACTACGGGAGTTCACAAAAAATCGCAAAGAAAATAACAGACAGACCGTCGAGGTCCAAACCCAACGACGAAGCTTCTCCTAAGCCAGTCACCATTACTCATTGAGGCGCTTTCGCAGCCCCTGATGCCCACTACTTTCGAGTCACAGGCCTCTAGCGAGACCCATGTGGAGTTCGGCATGCCGCGAGATTCTCAAAGTATTGTACCAGCGGATGTTTCTCCCTGTGGGTCCAGAGCTGCTGAGCAGGCACCGGCTTCTGAGGGTGTATTCAGGCCACCGCATTTTTATATAAAACCGACACCAGCTTCAAAATCAAAGACAAAAGCAACTTCTAAAGCTAAAAAACCGACGCATGAGCCACATGCACATGCCTCTATGCCCAAAAAGCAGATGATCAAAATGGCTGAAGACCTAATTACCTTGATCAGGGGTTCCCAACCCCCTCCTGATAAAAGGCCTAGGCAAGACACTGATTATGAACCTTCAGATCAGGTTTCTATGTCTTCTGATTCCTCTTCTGATCAGGAATTTTCTTTACCACCCTACAAGGATTCTGATGCAGAGGAATCTATCCCATCTGCATCTCCTCCTGAAGATTATTCCTTTGGAGAAACCTTGCATACTTTGAGGGAGCATTTTCACTGGGAGAGTCTAGATTTCTTAGAATCAAAAAAGAGGCTTAGGGATTTCCTTCTCCCTCAGCATAGGCCTTTAGCCATACCTCCTATTTTAGACATTGTGGATGATGTGTTTTCGGAGTCAGGCTTGACTCCAGACTCCTTACCTCCGGCTCCTAGCAAGCCAGACAGATATTACAGGGTTCCTGACTCTCACAAATTTGTATTTAGAAATCCTGCTGCTGACCCTGAAACTATTTCACAGGGTCCAAAAGGTGTTAAGGCCTCAACAGCAAAAAATCTTACCCCCTCTGACCAGATTCCAGGCCACTGGATAGATGGGGAAAGAAGGTTTATACATCTGCAACCTTGGCAATTAGGGCCTTAAACTGCCAGTTACATATGCTCAGTTATCAACATCATGTTATGGGATTACTGAAACAGAAAATGATGATGATTTCTGAATGTGTGGAAAATAAAGAATTACAGGAATTATTGCATGCAGCAGAACAAGTTGGAAAGCATACTTTGCAGTGTGGTTTTGATTCCTTAGAGGCCTCCTGCAGGGCCACAGTTACTGTGGATCTGTGATTAGGAGGCATGCCTGGTTAAAAGAGCAAAATCTGCCTGATCATGTTAAAGCTAAATTGCTGGATGCACTTTTACAGCATGATACTCTGTTTGGTATTAAGGCAGAAGAGGTTTTAAAGGAAATTAAGACAAAGCGAAGTCTATGCAAACTGTAAAAGACGTCTCACAAGTGCAGGCACCAAGATTCAGTAAACACTGGCCTACAAAAAAATGGTCCTTTCCTGTGTCCGACAGCGCTCCAAGGGGAAAATCCAGGCACCCTAAAGCTTCTAGATACTAGTCACAGGATTCTTACAGGTTAAAGCAATGGGGTGCTTCTACCTCCAAATCTGGAGGAAATAAAGCGCAACCCTACAGTAAACAGTCTCAATGACTCCCCTCTGCCATCACCAAGCACTTATCTTTTGGCAGCACCCTTAGGGGGAAAATTAGCACTTTATGCTCAGAATTGGCAGTTAATAACCCAGGACAAGTGGGTGTTAAACATAGTATCTCAAGGATACAGATTCCACTTCCACACTGCCAATTGCAAACGGTTGGCCAGATCTGCCAAAAAATCAATGGGCAGAGGCACAGAAACAGGTTACGTCCCTCATGGATATGGGGGCTATTCAGCCAGTTCCAGAACAGGAAAAAGGACAAGGGTTTTATTCAAGACTGTTCTTGGTACCCAGAAAAGACCAGGCCTGGTGCCCAATACTGGATTTATCAATTTTGAACACCTTCCTGGACATTCCAAAACTCAAAATGCTGACATTGCAGCAGCTTCTGCCCATGCTGGGCAAGAACGCTTGGCTGGTGACATTAGACTTAAGAGGCATACCTGCATATCCCAATAAGGGAATCATGCAGAAGATACCTCCGTTTCAAGGCTGGCTTTATGCATTACCAATTCTCTGCATTGCCCTTTGGCTTATCTGCTGTGCCCAGGGTCTTTACAAAGTGCCTGGAGCCAGTAATTGCATTTTGCAGACAAAGTATACAAATCTATCCTTACTTGGACGACTGTCTCATTCAAGAAGAGAACAAGGACATTCTTCTTCAGCATCTGGCGTTTGTGAAAAGGCTTCTAACTTGCCTAGGGTACACAGTAAACAAAAAGAAATCACAACTGGTACCCTCTCAAAAGATAACATTCCTGGGTGCAAGCTTGAATACAACTGCCCAGGTGGCTTTCCTCACGCCAGACAAACAAAGGCAACTGACTACTTATTTCAAACAGATGGCAACAAAAACCTAGTTATCTGCAAGACCAACTCTGCAGGCGTTGGGGTTCATGGCATCCTGCATTCTATTGATTCCATATGCAAGACTGCATATTAGGAAACTACAGTGGTACCTAAAAAGTTTATGGAGTCAACATTGTCACAGTCTGGAAACAGTGAGTCCTCTCATTCCCTGCCTACAACAGGAGTTTCTTTGGCGGCAAAGGCATGTCACCAAAACATGGGACAGCCTTTCACTCTACCCCCTGCCAGCCAAACCTTAACAGACGCATCAGACTATGCATGGGGGGCCCACCTGGCGGGAAGATGCATTCAGGGCATATGGACCTTAAAACTAATGCATCTGCATATCAACCAAAAAGAGGTGTTAGTTGTTCAAAATGCCCTGACAGCCTTCAAGGACTTGCTTCATACAGGACAACTACTGATAGACTGACAACACCACGGTTATGTGGTACATAAATAAGTAGGGGGGCATGCACTCATACCCCCTTTGCAAACTAGCCATGGCACTGTGGGACACAGCCTTGACTTACCCAGTACATCTTCAAGCTCAATTCCTGCCAGGAAAGCAAAATACTCTGGCAGATGACTTGAGCAGAAACCTTATGGACCCTCACGAGTGGAAACTAGATCCACAAGTCTTCAGCATGATAAAGAAATGGTGGAGCCCGGACATAGACCGATTTGCCTCTCCTCGGAATTATCAACTGGACAAATTCTGCACAAGGACTTATCACAGACAAGCATGGAAAGTGGATGCCCTATCCCTCAGTTGGAAAAACCTATCCGTTTACACCTTTCCTCCTCTGCCTCTTCTTCCCAAGGTTCTACTAAAGGTCAGACAAGAAAAACCAAAGATGATACTAATTGCCTCTGACTGGCCCTGCCAATACTGGTACCCAATCCTAAGGAATATGTCTCAATTCCCAGCTTGGAACTTGCCTCAGATACCTCACTTACTGTCTCAGCAAAACAATCTGATCCTGTACAATCGGCTCCAAACACTGAACCTAGCAGCATGGCTGATCATGTAGTTATTCAAACAACACCTCTCAGTAAATCTCTGATGGATGTCATTTTGGAAGCCAGAAGGCCTAGTACTAGAAAATCGTATGCTGATAAATGGAAAAGATTCTGTGCTTGGAACCAAGCACAAGGAACTGACACAGCAGAGCCAAATATTCCTCAGATTTTACAATACTTTACTGAGATGCTTGACAAAGGCCTATCTTTTTCATCAATAAAAATCCATGCCTCTGCCGTTTCAGCTCATTACAACACAGAGCCACCAATCTTTTCACATCCTTTGCTAAAGCAGTATCTTAGAGGGGCCAAAAATTTAAGGCCTCCCAGAAGATCACCAATTCCTGCATGGGACCTCAATTATGTGTTGGAATAGCTCACCCTGCCTCCATTTGAACCAGCTGCTACTGCAGATCTAAAGTTCTTATCATGGAAAACAACTTTGCTGCTGGCAATTACTTCAGCAAGAAGGGTTTCAGAGCTAACAGGCCCTCATGGCTGTGGAGCCTTTTATAATTTTTTACCCAAACAGGGTGTCCCACAGGACAAATCCTTCCTTTATGCCTAAGGTGGTTTCCAGTGTGGCTCTTAACCAAACTATTAATCTGCCAACTTTTTATCCAAACCCGCAGAACAAGGGGGAGCGGATTCTGCATTCCTTGGACATACACAGACAACTAAGATTCTACTTGAGCAGGACTAAAGCTCTAAGAAAAACTGAGCAGCTACTAGTGGCATTTGCTGCAGGATCAGAGGGGAAAGGCCATTTCAAAGCAGACTATTTCAAAGTGAATAAGCCACTGCATTCGATGTTCTTCATCTCGCATTGCTGCAGTCCTTACATATTGGTAGTCCGCTATCCTCGGTCGGCCCGAATACCAAAGTATTAGGCTGACGTCAGTCATGGGCGCTCAGAACTGACATCAGAGCGTCAGGGTATAAAAGCGCATGACCGATGTCATATCCTCAGTCTTTTTTGCCGCATGGTCCGATGCAGAAGCAGCGTTGCAAGTGCCGTTCGGCGTTCTGAAATTTTCGTATTCTGAGTTTCAGACCGAATCCAAGTTGGCTAAGTACCCGCTAGAAAATTTTGTTTTTCTTGCCTCAGTTAATTCCGGATGTCAGAAAAAGTGAATAATTGTATTTCTTGTGGGAAACAGATATCGCATAGGGATTATCACTCTCTTTGTATTCCTTGTTTGGGACCTGAGCACGACGTAGTCGGGTGTCGCTTTTGTGCTAGGTTTAATAAGCGCACCATAAAACGTAGGTTAGATTGCGCTAGGCTTGTCTTCGGTAAGCGGTGTAATTATAATATGCCGTCGGATCCTCCGCCCGCTACCGCGAAAAAGCGCAAAGACAAATCCTTAAAAACCAGGCAGGATGAGTCGTCCGTTCCGGACGCCGGTTCTTTAGAAACTACGGTGGAATCTGTGGATCCAGCCGAGGTTTCAGTTGAGTCTCAGGGGGAGACTTTGATTTTGCAAGATGTGGCCTCTCAGGAGGCTGGTCAGGCTGAAGGGGCCTCTCAGGTTGCTGTTCTCCCTTCCTTGCCTAGGGTGGTTAGGCCTTCTCCTTCTGTTTCTAAGGCTCCTTCCAAAGGCAGGACTGGTTTGCTTTCCACTGGTGTCAGTCCTAGTTCTGCAGGTTCTGTGCCTAAAAAACACATGCTTAAAATGGCAGAAGATTTGATTACTTTAATTAGAGGTTCTATGCCCCCTCCTGATAAGAAGCCTAGGGTGGAGCCAGAGGTGGAAAGTTTGGATCAGGCTTCAGATGACTCAGAGTCTTCGGCTGAAGACTTTCAGGAATTACCTCCTTATTCTGATTCTGATGCAGAGGATTCCACTCCTTCTGCTTCTCCTCCAGAGGATTTTTCTTTTTCAGAAACACTGCACTCTATGAGGGAGCATTTTAAATGGGAAGGTCAGGATTTCTCTGATTCCCGAAAGAGGCTTAGGGAATTCTTGTTTTTACCACAACACAGACCTTTGGCTATACCTCCTGTTTTGGATGTTGTTCAAGACGTTTTCTCTGAGGCTTCCCTTAATCCAGATTCTCTGCCTCCTGCGCCAGTTAAACCGGATAGGTATTACAGGGTGCCTGAGGCTCATAAATATCTGTATGAGAGTCCTAGGGCTGATCCAGAAACTATTAGTCAGGGACCTAAGGGGGTCAGAGCTTCTGTTGTTAAGAATCCGGTTCCTATAGATAAAGAGGTTAGAGCTTTGGATAGATGGGGTAAAAAGGTGTATACCTCTTCTACTTTAACAATGAGGGCTTTGAATTGCCAGTTTCATATGTTGAAGTATCAGAATTTCCTCCTTAATCAACTAAAATCTAAAGTGGATGCTTTGGCAGAGGGCATAGAGTGTAAAGAATTACAGGATTTGGTGCATGTCTCTGAACAGGTGGGTAAGCATTCTTTGCAGTGTGGTTTTGATGCTTTACAGGCTTCTTCCAGGGTGGCTGCCACTGGTTCAGTTCTTCGCAGGCACGCCTGGCTTAAGGATCAGAATTTGTCAGAGCATGTAAAAACTAGAATTTTGGATGCTCCTTTACAGTCTGAAGTTTTGTTTGGTTCCCCTGTGGAGTCGGTCTTGAAGAAAATGGAAGACAAGGCTAAGTCTATGCAGACTGTTAAAGATTTTTTGCAGGTGCAGCCTCCAAAGTTTAGTAGGAATTGGCCTACTAAGGGATGGGCGTATCCTTCCTCTGATTCTCAGTCTAGGGGTAGATCTAGACGTGGTAGGGGCAGAGCTCAAGAGTACTTTCAGGCCTAGAACATGGAGTTCACCTGCACAATCTACAGGTGAGAGCAGGGGCCAGTCCTTTCGTAAACAGGCCCAATGACCTGCATTTTCAGCTGCCAGATTCTTCTTGCCTGGCAGCTCCTTTGGGAGGAAAGTTAGCACTCTTCAAGCAAAACTGGCTTTTAGTCACCCAAGACAAATGGGTATTGGACATAATAACCCGAGGCTACAAGTTCTATTTCCATACATTGCCTCCTTTCAAAGGCATGCCAGACGTTCCTCCTCAGCAAAGGGTAGAGGCTCACAAGCAGATTTCTTTACTTCTTCAAATGGGAGCTATACAGCCGGTCCCTCTGTCAGAAGTGGGCCTAGGATTTTATTCTCGCCTGTTTCTAGTACCAAAGAAAGGAAACAAGTGGAGACCGATTTTGGATTTATCTATCCTCAACACATACCTGGATATTCCAAAGTTCAAAATGTTGACGCTGCAACAGCTTTTACCTCTGATGGGCAAAGATCACTGGATGGTAACTCTGGATCTCAAAGAGGCTTATCTTCATGTTCCTATCAGGCCCAGTTGCAGGAGGTACCTGCGTTTTCGGGCTGGGACTTTACATTATCAGTTCTCTGCATTGCCCTTTGGCTTATCTACTGCGCCCAGGGTGTTCACAAAGGTTCTGGCTCCAGTGATAGCCTTCTTCAGGTTAAGAGGAATACAAATTTATCCTTATTTGGACGATTGCCTGATTCTTGCTCAAGACAAGGACGAACTTCTTCATCATCTACAGTATGTGATGGCAGTGTTAAGGTGCCTAGGGTATTCTGTGAACGAAACAAAGTCCAGTCTAGTACCCTCTCAGGACATGTGCTTTCTGGGTGTGAGACTGAATACAGCTTCCCAGATGGCTTTTTTGACCCCGGACAAGCAAAAGAACCTTACTCTTTACTTCCATCAATTGTCTCTACGGTCCAGGCTGACTGCAAGGACAGTCCTTCAAGCCTTGGGGTTCATGGCATCTTGTATCCTGGTGCTTCCCAATGCCAAACTGCATATAAGGAAGCTTCAATGGTATCTCAAAAATGTATGGACACAACACTGCCAAGATCTGGACACTGTCATTCAAATAATACCTTGCATTCAAAAGGAATTTTTGTGGTGGGCTCAGGAATGTCACCTAAACAAGGGACTCTCTGTGACCCGACCAGAGGCGAGTCAGATTCTAACGACAGATGCCTCGGACAAGGCTTGGGGAGCACACCTCAATGGAAAATGGGTTCAAGACACGTGGCCTGCCAGACTTCAACATTTGCATATCAACTTGAAGGAGATGTTAGCAGTCCAATTGGCGTTGATGGCTTTCAAGGATTTACTTCACCCAGGGCAAGTGTTGATTCAAACAGACAACACAACTGTCATGTGGTACATCAACAAGCAAGGGGGAACCCATTCGTACCCTCTTTGCAGGCAAGCGATGATTTTGTGGGAGACTGCTCTCAGTTTACACCTCAATCTTCAGGCAAGGTTTCTACCAGGAGCACAGAACTCCTTAGCAGATGTGTTGAGCAGACAGATAGTGGATCCCCACGAGTGGAAATTGGATCCTCATGTATTTCGAAAGTTGACAGTGTTATGGGGAACTCCAGACATAGATCTGTTCGCTTCTCCACTAAATTTCCAGTTGCCAAAGTTTTGCACAAAAATGTTCCATCCCACAGCTTGGAAGGTGGATGCTCTATCATTCAGTTGGAGCAATCTTCACGTCTATGCCTTTCCACCTCTGCCTCTTCTACCCAAGGTACTCTTGAAGGCCAGACAAGACAAGCCATCCATGATTCTAATAGCTCCGGATTGGCCTCGACAGCACTGGTACCCACTGCTGAGAAGTTTAGTACGGGAACCTCCATGGCCTTTGCCTTCGATTCCGCACCTTTTGTCTCAGGAGGGCAATCATTTCCTCAATGTCAGGATTCAGTCTCTGCATCTAACAGCCTGGCATATTCTGTTCTAGACCCTGGAGGGTCTCAGCTTCCACAACAAGTTTTGAATGTTATTTTGGAGGCCAGAAGGCCTAGTACAAGGAAAGTTTATGCTGATAAATGGAGGAGGTTTTTTATTTGGAGCAAAGCGAAGGACTTTGATGTTTCCAAGCCTGATTTAAGTGTTTCTCTTCAATATCTTACTGATTTATTAGACAAGGGTTTGTCTTTCTCCTCGATAAAGGTTCATGCTGCAGCCATTTCTGCTCATTATGACTGTGACCCTCCATTATTCTCTCATCCTTTGTTTAAGCAATTCCTTAGAGGGGCAAAGAACATAAGACCCCCACGTAGAGCTCCTACTCCTGCTTGGGATCTCAATTTTGTGTTGGAAAAACTTACTTTACCACCTTTTGAGCCTGCAGCTACTGCCGAGTTAAAGTTTTTGTCATGGAAGACTGCTTTTTTGTTGGCCATTACCTCTGCAAGAAGGGTTTCTGAATTACAGGCCCTTATGGCAGTTGAACCATTCCTAATTTTTCATAAGGATAGGGTATCTTTGCGTACTAATCCTTCTTTTATGCCTAAAGTGGTTTCTAGTGTGGCCTTGAACCAAACTATTCATTTGCCTACTTTTTATGCAAACCCCCAAAATAAAGGGGAGAAGATTTTGCACACTTTGGATATTCACAGGCAGTTGCGTTATTATTTGAGCAGAACTAAAGGGTTCAGGCAGTCTCAGCAGTTGTTTGTTTCCTTTGCTTTGGGTTCTCAGGGAAAACCTGTTTCAAAACAAACTATTTCTAAGTGGATTGGTTTTTGTATTGCTTTCTGTTATTCCCATCATGGTAAGGAGATTCCGGCTGGAATCAGGCCTCATTCCACTAGGGCTACTGCCACTTCTACAGCCTTTTTAAGGGGGGTAGCTACTAAAGATATTTTGGAAGCAGCTACTTGGAGTTCAGTGCATACTTTTTCTAAACATTACCACCTTCCTCTTTATTCTAAATCTAGGGCTGGATTTGCCACTGCAATATTACAGGGCATTTTGGCAGCTCCCAATGCTTTATGATTTTGCCAACCTCCCTTTACCTCTGCTTTGGGATTCTACCCATATGTAAGGACTGCAGCAATGTGAGATGAAGAACATAGTACAGTTTTGTACCTACCATAAATGTAGATGTTCGAAGATCCACATTGCTGCAGTCCAATTTACCCTCCCTCCTTCCCCTCTACAGTTTGGACTGGTTGTATGGTTTGGGTGGTAGCTGTTATTTGTACATGTTTTTTTTGGGAAGTATTCTGTTTTTGGTTGTGGCCTTTCTTTTTAGGGCCTTCTGACATCTGGGGCAAGAAAAGACTGAGGATATGACGTCGGTCATGCGCTTTTATACCCTGACGCTCTGATGTCAGTTCTGAGCGCCCATGACCGACGTCAGCCTAATACTTTGGTATTCGGGCCGACCGAGGACAGCGGACTACCCATATGTAAGGACTGCAGCAATGTGGATCTTCGAACATCTACATTTATGGTAGGTACAAAACTGTACTTTTCTGCTACTTACACCATGGTAAACCAGTGTCCAAGGGCATTAGGTCTCATTCCACCAGGACTGCAGCTACATCAGCAGCTTTTCTCAGAGGGGTACCAACCAAAGACATTCTAGAGGCTGCTACTTGGAGTTCTGTTCACACTTTTACAAAGCATTATCATTTGCCTCTCTACTCTAAGTCCAGGGCAGGCTTTGCCACTGCAGTTCTGCAGGGTCTTATAGCCGCCCCTAATGCAGTTTAGCTCCAGCCTCCCATCCATAGCTTTGGGATTCTACCCAAATGTAATGACTGCAACAGTGAAACATGAAGAACATAGTACAGTTGTGTACACTTACCATAAATATAGATGTTCGAGTGTATTCACTGTTGCAGTCCAGGTTACCCGCCACCCCCCTTTTTTCTGGAGTTTTCTCTTTCCTTCACTATTTTCTACAGCCTTTGTGGTGTATTTGCTTGTAGATGAAGGTAAACTTTATATTGTTGCATGTATATATAGTTTATATAATATATATGCTACCCATTTGGGGGGGGGGGGCACCTGATATCTGGGGCAAGAAAAACTAAAGAAAATGGCATTGGCTGCCTGTTTTATACCCCTGACGACTTGACGTCATAGAAGAGGAGATGGCAACCGACACAGTACCCAAGACTTTGGAATTCAGGCCGACTGAGGGCAACCTGCCAGCAGATTACCCAAATGTAATGACTGCAACAGTAGTGTATACAACATCTACATTTATGGTAAGTGTACACAACTGTACTTTTCAGCTTCATCCCACAAACAAATTGTTTTATAGGCTGCCAACTGGACACAACTTTCAAGGGTCTCAACTCAGAAATTCTAGCCTTCCTTCAGCATTCAGTTCAAATCCTTTATCAGCATTAGATCCCTCGTGCTGCGCAAGTCGTAATAGTTCTGGGGCTCATGGCAGAGAAACTTGCACGTGAATTCTTCATTGGATGCTATCTACACAGTTATTACAATTAACAGACTTGCTTTCATCCACTGTTCCAGTCTAACCCAATCTTGCAGGAATCCACTTAATTGATGGACGATATCTACTTTTGTTCATTTAGAAAGACCACTTGCAGGAATCCACTTAACTGATGGATAATATCTACTTTTGTTCATTTGGAAAGATCATGTGATGTTCTTCGTGTTTCACTGTTGCAGTCATTACATTTGGGTAATCTGCTGGCAGGTTGCCCTCAGTTGGCCTGAATAACAAAGTCTTGGGTCCTGCATCGGTTGCTGTCTCCTCTTCCATGACGTCAGGTCGTCATGGATATAAAACATGCAGCCGACGCCATTTTATTCAGTCTTTCTTGCCGCGCGGTGCCCAAAGCAGAAGCAGTTCGCAAGTGCCGGTCAGCCGACTCCTGAAATTTTCGTATTCAAGTTTCAGAACCGAAGTCTTCAAACTAAGGCTAAGTACCCCGTTGGGGAAACTTTTTCTCGCTCCATACCGTTGTCAGTAAAAGTTAATCATTGCATTACTTGTGGAAAGCAAATACCTCATAAGGATTTTCATTTGTACTGTATTCCTTGCCTAGGCCCAGATCACAACGTGCCTTACTGTTTGCTTTGTGCTAGATTTAACCAACGCACTATTAAGCATCACTACTAAAAGCTCCTGATGTCCACCAGGGCAGTAAAACTTAATAGTAAAATCAAAACTTTAATAAAAAAAATATAACCTAAAATAAGCAGTCCTCAGTCTTCCGATTAAGCGCTTTCGGCAAATAAGCCTTCCTCAGATCGTATAAAAAGGACTGTCCAGCTTTTGTATTTATAAGGCGTCATAGCATTATACCTCTCTGCTAGCTGGCCTCCTTTTGGTTTGCAACAAGGGCATGTCAGAGAACTAAATGAGGAATGGCTGTGATGCCTTATAAATATTTTTATTAAAGTTTTGATTTTACTGCCGTGGTGGACATCAGGAGTTTTTAGTAGTTTGCTTTTTAGTTTTTTACACTATTAAGCATCGGTATATTTTTGCTTCTAAATATTTTGGTACAAGATTTAATTATCCTGAAATGTCGTCTGTTAGCAATCCGACTACCGGAGTTCACAAAAAATGCAAAGAAAGACCGAGACAGACCGTTGAGGTCCAAAACCGACAAAGCTTCTCCTAAGCCAGTCGCCGGTACTCTGTGAGGCTGTTTCACAGCCCCTGATACCCGCTACTTTTGAGTCGCAGGCCTCTACCGAGACCCATTCGGAGTCCGGTATGCCGCGAGATTCTGAGAGTATTGAACCAGCGGATGTCTCTTCCTTGGATGGGTCTGGAGCCACTGACCAGGCATTGGCTTCTGAGGGTATTTTCAGGCCTCAACATTGTTATATTAAACCGACGTCGGCCTCAAAAACAAGGTCAGAAACATCTATGTCTAAAAAACTAATGCATGAGCCACATGCTCAGGTCCCTGTGCCTAAAAAATAGATCAAAATGGCTGAGGATTTAATTACCTTGATCAGGGATTCCCAACCCCCCCCCCTGCTAAGAGGCCTAGGCAAGGCACTGATTATAAATCTTCAGATCAGGTTTCTATTTCTTCTGATTCTTCTTCTGATCAGGAATTTTTTATTCCACCGTATGAGGATTCTGATGCAGTGGAATCCATCCCATCTGCATCTCCTCCTGAGGATTACTCTTTTGGAGAGACTTTGCATACTTTAAGGGAACATTTTTACTGGGAGAGTCAGGACTTCTCGGAATCAAAAAAGAGGCTTATGTATTTCCTCCTTCCTCAGCATAGACCTTTGACAATACCTCCTGTATTAGACATTGTTGATTTGTTTTCGGAATCAAGCATGGCTCCTTATTCCCTGCCTCAGGCTCCTAGTAAGCCAGACAGATATTATAGTGTTTCTGACTCCCACAAATTTCTATTCAAAAATCCTGCTGCTGATCCTGAGACTATTTCTCAGGGTCCCAAGAGTGTAAAGGCCTCTACAGCCAAAAATCCTACCCCCTCTGACAGAGATTCCAGGGCA
Organism: Protopterus annectens; assembly: GCF_019279795.1. Taxonomy (NCBI): domain Eukaryota; kingdom Metazoa; phylum Chordata; order Ceratodontiformes; family Protopteridae; genus Protopterus; species Protopterus annectens. The sequence goes on along the minus strand of NC_056725.1, from coordinate 534,381,494 downwards.
CTGGACAGATGGGGAAAGAAGGTTTATACGTCTGCAACCTTGGCAGTCAGGGCCTTTAAACTGCCAGTTTCATATGCTTAAATATCAACAGCATGTTATGGGCTTACTGAAACAGAAAATGATGTTGATTTCTGATTGTGTGGAAAATAGTGTTACAGGAGTTATTGCATTCAGCAGAACAGGTTGGAAAGCATACTTTGCAATGTGGTTTTGATTCCTTGGAGGCCTCTTGTAGGGCCGCCGTTATTTGATCTGTGATTAGAAGGCATGCCTGGCTCAAGGAGCAAAATCTACCTGATCATGTTAAAGCTAAATTGTTGGATGCCCCTTTACAGCATGATACTCTGTTTGGTAATAAGGCAGAAGATGTTTTAAAGAAAATGGAAGACAAAGCCAAATCTATGCAAACTGTAAAAGATTTCTTGCAAGTGCAGCCATCCAGGTTCAGTCGACACTGGCCTACTAAAAATTGGTCCTTTCCTGTGTCCAACAGAGCCACTCAAGGCAAGTCCAGGTGCTCAAAAGGCACCAGATACCAATCAGAGGGTTCTTACAGGTCAAAGCAATGGGGTGCCTCCACCTCCAAATCTGGAGGAAATAAAGCACAACCCTACAGGAATTGGTCTCAATGACTTTCCTCTACCATCACCAAGCACTTATCTTTTGACAGCCCCCTTGGGGGAAAACTAGCACTTCATGCTCAGACTTGGCAGTTAATTACCCAGGACAAGTGGGTATTAAACATAGTATCCCAGGGGTACAGATTTCATTTCCATACTTTGCCATTTCCAAACGGATGGCCAGATCTGCCACAAAACCAGTGGGCAGAGGCCCAGAAGCAAGTCAGGTCCCTCATGGATATGGGGGCAATTCAACCGGTACCAGAAAATGAAAGGACAAGGTTTTTATTCAAGACTTTTCCTGGTACCCAGAAAAGGCAATTCATGGCGTCCAATACTGGAACACGTTCCTGGGCATTCCAAAATTCAAAATGCTGACTTTACAACAGCTACTGCCTATGCTAGGCAAGAATGCTTGGTTAGTAACTCTAGACTTGAGGCATACCTGCATATCCCAATAAGGGAATAATGCAGAAGATACCTCCGCTTCAAAGCAGGTTTTTTGCATTACTATTTCTCTGCACTGCCCTTTGGCTTATCTACTGCGCCCAGGGTCTTTACAAAGTGCCTGGCACCAGTAATTGCATTCTGCATACAAAGAAGCATTCAAATTTATCCTTATCTGGATGACTATCTCATTCAAGCAGAGGACAAGGACACTCTTCTTCAACATCTGGCATTTGTAAATAGGCTTCTAGCATGCCTAGGGTACACCATAAATGAAAAGAAATCACAACTGGTACCCTCTCAAATAATTACATTCCTGGGTTCAAGCTTGAATAAAATGCCCAGATGGCCTACCTCACGCCAGACAAACAAAGGCAACTGACAACATACTTCAAACAAAAACCCAGTTATCTGCAAGACAAATTCTGCAGGCTTTGGGGTTCATGGCATCCTGCATTCTAGTAATTTCATATGCGAGACTGCACATGAGGAAACTTCAATGGTATCTAAAAGGTTTATGGAGTCAACATTCTCGCAGTCTGGAAACAATGATTCCTCTCATTCCCTGCCTACAACAGGAGTTTCTTTGGTGGGCAAAGACATGTCACCAAAACAAGGGACTGTCATTTACTCTACCCCCTGCCACCCAAACACTAACTACATACGCATCAGACTATGCTTGGGAGGGCCCACCTGGCAGGGAGATGCATTCATTGCAAATAAAGCCCAAACTAAGTGCATCTGCATATCAACCAGAAAGAGATGCTAGCTGTTCAGAATGCTCTGACAGCCTTCAAGGACTTACTTCATCCAGGACAAGACGGACAACACCACAGTTATGTGGTACATAAACAAGCAGGGGGGTACACATTCCTACCCCCTTTGCAGACTAGCCATGGCCTTGTGGGAACACAGCCTTGACTTACCAAATGCATCTTCAAGCTCAAGTCCTGCCAGGAATACTCTGGCAGACCTAAGCAGAAATCTTATGGACCCGCACAAATGGAAACTGGATCCACAAATCTTCAGCATGTTAACACAGAAATGGGGGAGCCCAGAAATAGATCTATTTGCCTCTCCCCAAAATTCAGTTGGACAAATTCTGCACAAGAACTCATCACAAAAAAGCATGGAAAGTGGATGCCCTATCCTTCAGCTGGAAAAACCTATCAGTCTATGCCTTTCCCCCTCTGCCTCTACTCTCTAAAGTCTTACTAAAAGTCAGACAGGCAAAAACAAAAATGATCTTAATTACTCCGGACTGGCCTCACCAGCACTGGTACCCACTTCTGAGGAATATGTCTTAACTTCCTCCATGGTATTTGCATCATATACCTCATCTACTGTCTCAGCAGAACAATCAAATTCTGCACACTCTGCTCCAAACTCTGAATCTTGCAGCATGGTTGATCAATTAATTATTCAAACACCTCCCAGTAAATCTGTGATGGATGTGATTTTGGAAGCCAGAAGGCCTAGTACTAGAAAATCTTACGCTGATAAATGGAAGAGATTCTGTGCTTGGAACAAAGCACAAGGAACAGACGCAGCAAAGCCCAATATTCCTCAGATTTTGCAGTATTTGACTGAGATGCTTGACAAGGGCCTATCTTTTTCTTCAATAAAATTCCATGCTTCTGCCATCTCGGCTCATTACAACACAGAGCCTCCCCTCTTTTCTCATCCTCTGATTAAACAGTATCTTAGAGGGACCAAAAACTTAAGGCCTCCCAGAAGATCACCAACTCCTGCATGGGACCTCAGTTTTGTACTTGAAAAACTCACCCTGCCTCCTTTTGAACCAGCAGCTACTGCGGATATAAAATTTCTATCTTGGAAGCTTTTCTCTTGGCAGTCACTTCAGCAAGAAGGGTTTCAGAACTACAGGCTCTCATGGCAGTGGAGCCTTTTATTATATTTTACTCGGACAGGGTGTCCCTCAGGACCAATCCTTTTATGCCTAAGGTGGTATCCAGTGTGGCTCTTAACCAGACCATTCACCTGCCAACATTTTACCCTAATCCGCAGAACAAGGGGGACCGGATTCTGCATTCACTGGACGTACACAGGCAACTAAGATTCTATTTAAACAGGACCAAATCTCTAAGAAAGTCTGAGCAACTTCTGGTAGTATTTGCTGCAGGGTCAGAGGGGAAGGCTATATCAAAACCGACCATTTCTTAGTGGATAAGCCACTGCATTTGTTTCTACTACTTGCACCATGGTAAACCTGTGCCCAAGCTGATCAGATCACATTCCACCAGGGCTGCTTCTACTTAAGCAGCTTTTCTCAGAGGGGTTCCAACCAAAGACATTCTAGAAGCTGCTACTTGGAGCTCTGTTCATACCTTCATAAAGCATTATCATTTGCCTCTGTTCTCCAAATCCAGGGCAGGCTTTGCCACTGCAATTCTGCAGGGCGTTATAGCCGCTCCAAATGTTTAGTTCCATCCTCCCATCCATAGCTTTGGGATTCTACCCAAATGTAATGACTGCAACAGTGAAACACGAAGAACATAGTACAGTTGTGTACACTTACCATAAATGTAGATGTTCGAGTATATTCACTGTTGCAGTCCGGGTTACCCACCCGCCACCCCCCGTTCTATACCTTTTCTTTCCTTCACTATACTCCAAAGCCTTTGTGGTGTATTTGCTTTTAGTTGAAGGTAAAGTTTGTTTCTAAAAGTGCATTTTTATATTTACTGTTTGTTTATATATATATTTTTTGCTCCCCATTTGGGGGGCAACTGACATCTGGGACAAGAAAAACTAAATAAAATGGTATCGGCTGCATGTTTTATAGCCCTGATGACCTGACGTCATGGAAGAGGAGACAGCAACCGACGCAGGACCCAAGACTTGTTATTCAGGCCGACTGAGGGCAACCTGCCAGCAGATTACCCAAATGTATTGACTGGAACAGTGAATACACTCTAACATCTACATTTATGATAAGTGTGCACAACTGTACTTTCAGCTTCCTGTAGAGTAATTGTAACCATGGATATCTTTCTCTGGGGTAAGTGTGTCACTTTGGGGGGAGTGGTCCAAGGAGTTTAGAGCCAGTCAGAGACCCACCTTCACATCAGCGTCCTGGAAATGAACAGTCTTCCTGGTGTTGCAGAAATGTCCTAATCTGTTGCCTTTGGATATGATGGTCGTACATCTAGACAATCTGTCAGTAGTCTGATACATCAGCAAAAAAGGAAGAATCAGATCTTGTCCCCTTTGCAGAGAGGCCATGAGAGTGTGGCAGTGGGCTTTAGATTCAGCATGCAAGTGGCAATGCACATTCCAGGGAAATCCAACTAACTAGCATACAGGCTCAGCAGGTCTAGCCTAATGAGGTGGTCTCTCGAGCCTACAATGGCTCAAAAGCTATTTTGTCACTGGGGACAGCCTCACTGCAACTTGTTTTCCTCCCTGTACAACAAGTGCAGAAGCTACCTTTGTTCTAGGTCAGCCCAAGAGGCAGTCGCCTAGGAATGCACAAGTCAGCCAGTGCCCATCCCCTTTTCCTGTACACTTTTTTCCCCCTTCTTCCCTTAACGACCATGTTCATGCAGAAGGCATTAACGATGAAATCACAGGTAATTCTCTTTGCTACATACTAGCCCAGGCAGATCTTTTTTCCTTCTATTCAAGCCTCATCTGTAGTAACCCCTTTGGCTTCTAGATCAACAAGTAGACCGTATTTCATACCTCTGTGATTAGCCTCACCCTGATCTTCATGACCTGAAGCTAATGGCGCTGTTTCTTCAGTTCCACATGACTCCCTGTTGGAGAATATAATCCACGTTCTGTTTGCTTCTCTGAAGCATGCTAATCAAAATCTAACTGAACCTTGACCGTCTTAACATACAAGAAAATTATATACATTTAAATTCAATAAAAATATATATAGACATGAAACAAAAACAGCATACTGCATTATAGAAATGAATTCTGTTTAAATTAAAATCATGAAAAGACATATATATCTGTTTAGTGCTTCAGATGTCGTGCCTTTTAGGAAGGGTTTGAGTGATACTGCATCGTTTATCCCTGGATGTTTATCAGCATTTAATTTTATTATCCACTTTTGTTCAAGTTCTTCAGTTTTATTTTTCAAGTCACATCCTCTTAAACCTTCCTTAGCTACCTCAAGCACAAAAGATTTGAAATTATGATGTTTACCTTCTTTTTGAATATGTTTGGCTAAAGCATTAGTTTATTTACCTGTTGCAATGTCTCTCATGTTCTAGGATTCGTTCTTTTAGCATCTTATTTGTTTTACCTATATAATATGCTTTGCATACTTGGCAAAAACTAAAATATACTATGTTATTAGTTCTGCAATCTGCACTTCTATTTTGAATTTATTTACTGGATGAATAAAGGTAGTACAGGAAAAAATGTATCTACATGCTGTGCATTTTCTACAAGGGTAGGTACCTTTCCTCTGTGATGTAACTTCATGCGTAGTATTATATGATTTGTAACATAACTGCTTTTTTAAAGACTTTTTGTTAGTGAAAAAAAAGTGTGGTACAGAATCTATCACTGTTTCTAGTTCCTTGGATGCAGTTAAGATGTTCCAATTCTTTTTGAAAACATCACAAAACACATTTATATCGCTGGTGTAAGTAATAGGGAAACGTAATCTAGTATTTTGATGACTATCCCTTATCTCTTGATTTTCTAGTCTCTCTGAGAAATAGGGACGACCTTTCGTTCCTCTTTCAGCCAGTGCTTCATTGACACATGCATCTATTTCTGATTTAGAGTAACCTCTGCTGAAAAACTCATCTTTGTTTTTCAGTTGCCTGCATAAGTTCATTGTCACAGTTATATATTCTCATGTTCCTAATCATCTGTCCTTTTAGGACATTTCTACTAACATGTCTGGGATGCATACTACCTTTATGCAGTAGACAGAAGAGATGAGTCTGCACCCCGTCCTAGATGCATGTGATTCAGTTCTAAAAGACACTGACTTTTTTACAGAGATTGTATACACACAGGAATTAAATCGCAATTTCATGTTAGTTACATTTGATATCAATTCCCTCTTTACAGTTATTCCTAACTAATGGAGAATTGAAAAAAATAGAGAACTACTTGTAAGCAAGCAGTCATTCCCCAGTGACAAAGTTGGAATGATATGTGGATTATAAGGGATAGTCTTGGAGAATAATGTCTAACTTTGGTGACAATTATTATTTACAAAAGATGGGCATAGCCATGGGCACTGCTTCTGCCAATAGCTACGCCAATCTAGCTTTGGTGCAATGGGAAAACACATGTCTATTACAAGGGCATGAATATAGTAAACGTGTTATGGTACACACGGTTTGTGGACGTCCTCTATTTTATGGGGGAAGTCAGAAACTGAATTGACTGACTTCATAAATTATTTGCATACAACAACTTTCTTGAAATTTACTTATAAATATTCGTATGATAAAATTGAGTTTCTGGATGTTGTGGTGCAAAAATCTGAGTTAAGAGGTAATAAAACTAGTTTATATAGGAAACTGACAAGGAAAAACTGTCTACTGCATAAATCTGGCAGCATGGCGGATAATGTAGCCATTCAAAACACACCTCTCTAAAGCGGTGATGGATGTTATTTTGGAGGCCTAGCACCAGAAAATCCCATGCAGAAAAATGGAAGAGATTCTGTGCTTGGAACCAGGCACAAGGAATTGACACGATTGTTCCAAATATTCCTCAGATTTTGCAATACTTAACTGAGATGCTGGACAAAGGCCTATCCTTTTCATCAATTAAGATTCATGCTTCTGCCATTTCAGCTCATTACAATATAGAACCACCTATTTTTCCTCATCCATTGCTAAGGCAGTACCTCAGAGGGGCCAGAAACATAAGACCTCCAAGGAGAGCACCAATACTTGCATGGGACCTCAATTATGTCTTGGAAAAACTCACACTGCCTCCGTTTGAGCCAGCCTCTACAGCCGATATAAAATTCTTATACTGGAAAACAGCTCTGCTCCTAGCAATAACCTCTGCAAGACGAGTCTCAGAGTTACAGGCACTCATGGCTGTGGAACCTTTTATCATTTTCCATCCTGACAGGGTTTCTCTGAGGACACACCCGACATTTATGCCTAAGATAGTGTCCAGTGTGGCCCTTAACCAAACAGTTAATTTGCCTACCTTTTATCCAAACCCACAGAATAGGGGTGAGAGACTTCTGCATTCTTTGGACATTCACAGGCAGCTACCCTTCTACTTGGACAGAACCAAAGCTTTCACAAAGACTGAACAACTTCTAGTGGCATATGCTGCATGATCACAAGGAAAGGCTGTCTCAAAGCAGACTATTTCAAAGTGGATAGGCCACTGCATTCGTTTCTGCTATTCACAGCATGGCAAATCAGTGCCTAAGGGCATTAGGCCACATTCAGCCAGAGCAGCAGCCACTTCAGAAGCCTTCCTCAGAGGAGTACCAACCAAAGACATCTTAGAGGCTGCAACTTGGAGTTCAGTGCACACTTTTACAAAGCACTATCACTTACCTCTGTACTCTAAATCCAGGGCAGGCTTTGCCACTGCAGTTCTGCACGGCCTCATAGCCTCTCCTAATCCTATTTAGTCCCAGCCTCCCAACCTTAGCTTTGGGATTCAACCCAATTGTAATGACTGCAACAGTGACACACAATGAACATAGTACAGTTGTGTACCTACCATAAATGTAGATGTACGAGTGTATTCACTGTTGCAGTCCAGGTTACCCGCCCACCATCCCCCTTTCCTTTGCTGGGACTTATCTGTACTTCTCAATTCTATACAACCTATGTGGTGTATTTGCTTGTAGATAAAGGAAAAGTTTACTTTAGTGCATGCATGCTTATTGGCATAATTTAGCCTACACTTTTGGGGGCACCTGACATCTGGGGCAAGAAAAACTGAAGAAAATGACGTTGGCTGCATCTTTTATACCCCTGGCGCACTGACGTCAGGGAGGAGGCGACAGCAACAGACGCCGGACCAAGACTTTGGAATTCAAGCCGAATGCGGGTAGCCTGCCAGCAGGATAACCCAGTTGTAATGACTGCAACAGTGAATACACTCGAACATCTACATTTATGGTAGGTACACAACTGTACTTTTTAGAGGACTAAGATAGCCTCTGTTGAAATCTTGGTTCTAGGTTGAACTCCTGATTATCTTTTCTACTCTTTCTTGGCTTATGGGAGCAGCAAACTCAATCTGAGGAGGTTGTGGGTTAGAGATAGAGGATTATGGGTAGGGGGAGGAGTTTGAGCCTGGAAGCTAAAGTCTGTGGGAGGTGGCAGAGTCGGATCCGAGATGCCTAAGTGAAGCAGAATGAGAAGAGGGCAACACAAATACCAGGTTATGGAAAGTACATAACTAATAATTTCTTTCCAGGTCACAACTCCTTGCTTACAGCTTGTGAAACTGATACTTCAGGGATATAGACCGTAGTACTGTTTTGAGGAGGTTTGCCTGGCTGCAATCTGAGAACCTTCCAGATGTGAAAAAAAAATGAGATCAAGTTCTCCTTTGAATATGGGTTTAGTTTTTGGTTCCTCTGCTGCAGAGATGATCACATAGTGTGAAAAGGGTAAGTTGATACAGGGAATCTTAAGATTTTTTTGCAACCTGTCTTCTCAATTTTCTAACTGATTCTCTAACCCTTTATCCAGTTTCAACAAAAAACAGAAACAGTACCGCCAAAATATGGGTAAGTAAATGTTTAAGAAAAAATAGCAAGGAAGTTCCAAAAAGAATACAGGAACATCACCAAAACCAAATACAGTTCTTGTCAGAATGACCAAGGCACCTTGTCTCCCCCACCCACCTACTCCTTTTTCCTCTTCCAAAAAGTCTGAATTGCCACTTTCCTCTTTGGCAACAGATACTTTCAGACAAACTAGTTTATTTATTATTGCATTTGTTTACCGGGATAAGTCCACTGGGCCTAAAAGAGCCCATTTTCAGTGGAGGCCCGGAGAGAAAAGCTCCAACGAGATACAAAAAAAATATAAACATTAATTAGTACAGAATCAGAAACAGTGTTACAGATAGTAAATATAGTAACATATACAGAATATATAAATAAAAGAAGGAATCTAGTTTGCTTGATTACAGCAATATATACAGAAAATATACATTAAAGCAGAATTCAATGAATTCAATCAGATTGGTATAAACAGAGATCAGTATTATTGTACTAGAATCAACAAGTGAAGATAAAAATAAATATGGAGAAAATATCCTCAGTCACTAGTAGCAAAAGACATAGGAGTTTAGTAATCATATAAGGAGAGTGAAGAGGTTAGGTTATAGAGCAGAAACAGAGCCAGGAAGAGTTGAGATGATTTTTCAGCATTTGTTTGAAGGTGGTGGTGCTGCCTGTGTTTCTTATAGAAGGCGGAAGTGAGTTCCATAGTTTGGCGACGGTGAAGGCATAGAGGACTTGACCAGCAGGTAAGGTGGGCTTATCTACTTTTAGAAGTAGATGATTTTCAGATCTTAGACGCCTGCTGGAATGGTATTTGGCAAGTAGAGTTGAGAGAGCAGGACAGTCTGTGGGTCTGTAGATTTTGTGCACAGTAGTTAGTTGGGTGAATGAGAGACAGTGGGGGAGTTCCAGCCACCCTAATTGTTTCAGTGACTTACAATGGTGGGATGAGAATGTGGCCTTGGTGGCAAATTTTGCTATTCTGTTGTAACACATAGCAAGTTTGGATTTTGTAGAATTTTGGATATTAGTGAGGAGAGGGGCACCATAAAGGAGCGAGGGTAATAAAAAGGTAGTTGCAAGGGTTTTCTAGTAGAGAGGCTAAGAAAGTGTAGGTGCCTGTAGAGCATACCAAGCTTTTGGTGTGTTTTTTGATGTTATTATTTATGTGTAGGTCAAAGTTAAGGTATTCATCTATAATAATGCCTAGTAATTTAGTGTGTGGGACAACTTCTATAGTGGTATTGTCCTGGGCTTGTATAGTGAAGAGTTTTTTATCAAATGGAGTGGTTTTCCTAGGAGTAAAAATTACTACTTTAGTTTTTTTTGGATTTAGGGCAAGGTTATTGTTAAGCATCCAAGATTCAGTAGATGTGACGGCAATTTGCTGGAGTTCAGAGCTGGAATTTGCAGTGCATATTATTGTAGAGTCATCCGCATACTGGATTACTAGCATTGTGGGAGAGTGGTGTGAAAGTTAATAAAGATGCTAAATAAGAGAGGACCAAGTATGGAGCCTTGGGATACCCCTGTGGATGTACTGAGGAAGGGAGAGTAAGACTGTTGCCATTTGGTGGATTGCTGCCTATTGGAGAGATAGCTGTTGTACCATTGTAGGGTAGGGGGAGAAATGTGGAGGGTGGATAGTTTAGAGAGTAGGATAGTTTGGGAAATGGTATCAAAAGCTTTGGAGAGGTCAAGGAAAAGTGAAGCAATTATTTTACCAGAATCCCGTGCCCGGTTAACTGTATCAAGGAAGGATAGGAGGGTGGTAGTGGTGCTGTGTCCTTGTCTGAAACCATGCTGAGTGGTTGATAAAATTTGATTTTCATGCAGGTGGTTGAGGAGTTGGGCATGGATGCATTTTTCCAGTATGTTAGAGAGGAGTGAGAGAATTGCTATGGGTCGAAAGTTTGTGGTGTCCGTGCTGGTGCCACCTTTGTGTAAGGGAAGAATGAATGCTTTTTTCCAGATGTCTTGGACAAGGGATTCTTTAATTGATCTGTTAATGAGTATGCTGATGGGTTAAGCTATAGAGTTTGCTGCTAGCTGCAGGAAGTGTGGGGGTAGATTGTCAGGGGCCAGAGTACAGGGTTTTAGCTTAAGTAAAAGTTTTTTTATTGTGCTGATGGGTATGGGGGAGAATTTTAGGTTAGGGTTAAGGGTAGACTTGTTTTCTGGGATGATTTGGTCATCAGCTGTCTTGGTGGTGGTGCTGTTCAACTGTAGGAAAGGTGGTGATTAGGTTAGCTATGGTGTCAATGAAGTAGGAATTGAAGAGGGGTAGCAAGTTCAGTGGTGGTTTTTTGTGGGTCAGGGGATGGATTGTTTTGAGAGCCTGGGTGTAATAGTTGGCTGATGGAAGACCAGAATTTTTGGGGATTATTTTTATGTTGGCTTTGTAGGTAGTGGTCTTTTTTTATCAGTGGTTATTAGACGTTTTATCTGGTTACAGAGTTGCTTGTAATGTAGTAGAGTTGAGGGGTCTTTGTTTTTCTGCCATGATTTCCAGATTTTATCCCTTGTGGACATTAATTCTTTGGTGGATTTTGAGAGCCAGCATGCATGGCTGTTTTATTCGTTTTTGGTGGGTGGGTGCTTGCCTATTTAGGATGTCTAGAAATGTTGAGTTAAAGAATTCAACAGCCTCATTAAGTGGTAGGGATTTGAGAGGTTTCCAGTTTACTTTTAGCCAAGGTTTCATTAAATATGGATGATTGGAACTTAGTAAAATTTCTGGTAGATTTGTATTGGTGTTGGCCTGTGGTTGGAGTAGTTTTGCGTGTGGTATATGCTGGGTGGTGGTCACTAATGGTATTAGGTAGTATGCCTGCACTGATGACATTGAAAGGGTGGGATACTGATATCCAGTCTATTGTGGAGCCCCAGTTGTAATTTCTGTGAGGTCTTGTGATGTCTTCAGTTAGTTGGGAGAAGTTGTAAAGATTTGTTTTTTGAGGGGTTGTTGTGGCCTATATCTAGCCAGTCGATATTTACATCACCTAGAATGATGGTTTCATTATCTATATTTTGGGAAGTCCATGCAATTATGCTTTCTAATATTGGTATGTTGTTTTCTGGGGGAATATAAAGAGCAATTACGCAAATCTTTTTATGGTTAAGTTTTAATATAGAGATTAGAGAGAATCTAATACGTTTTAATCAACTAATAGTAGCCCATAACATCCTGCATTTACCTCAAAATACACCCATACTTACTTCCCTAGTCATCCCCTATAACAATCTAAAGACCTTACGCTCATCTAATAAACTACTTGTACAAATATCAAAATCCAACAACTCAGCTGGTGGCACCTTGTTCTCCAATATAGTAGGTAAAGCCTGAAACATCCTCCCAAGCCAGCTAACCTCAATATCCTCTGCCAGCTTATTTAAAAGTAAGCTGAAACCGTACCATAAATCACACTGGCTATGCCCCTGTGTTAACCCAGACTAAGCACCAGACCATTAACTAGACTCCCACGATTCCTAGTCGATCATGATCTTGTGTTTACTTACTAATTACTAGTGAGCTTAAGCTTTCTTAGGATTTTTTTTTCTCATGTTATGTATATACTGTGGAGCGGAGTGAGCATTCATCTAAGTTACAGAGGAAATTCCCTTCCCCCTTATCAGGGAGTAATTCCTCACCCACCTAAACCAGATCTTGTATGTTTGAAAGTAATTTCTTCAGTACTTTGTTTTTTGCCCAGGAATTCGCGTTTTGTGAGTTCTAATTTGCAGCAGTCCTCCACTTCTTTCCACTGTTTTGTTGATACTTGGGTTTCTTCCCGCCAAAAAAAAAAAAACATCAAAGGAGATCCTCAACATTAAATTGAACTACATTCTCATTGTCAGTTGATCTGTGATAGATTCCCTCTTGGTCTGTGAATATCTTTTCTGTGTCTTCCTGCATCTGAATGTTTTTTTAGATCAGCAATTGCTGTTGGAATTAATTGCAAGTCAAGATCAAGCAAGTGTGTGTTCTTGTATCACTTATTTAATAATATGGTGTCAAATTTGTGTTTCTTGATTTTGTAGGAAGGTGCTCAGTAGTGACAAGGAGTGAATTGGTGGGCTCTGGGGATTTGTTGACTTCTTTAGCTAGCCCCTTGCGTCATAGTGCACATTAGCCACGTGCACTGATGTCCATGAATACAGGCTTCTGCTAAAATAGTTTGAACTGGGTAGTAGTACCTGATGAGGGTGGGAACTCGCATCATTCAAGTGAATACATTAAGAATGCATCTATCATTTAGCAGTTTAATGGTCATATATTCAGTGTAATGCCTTAAAGACCGAAAGTGCGCTTGGTAGTGGTTAAGGGGGGGGGGGGTCTTAATGTGTTTTCTGTACAGTCAACATGTTGTATGTGTGTTCCCACATCCTTGGTTTTTAAATGAGCATACAGGCACCAGTCATAGTATCTTTAAAAAATAAATAAATAAAAATACCAGGTTGCAATTGCCGAAGAGGATGAAAGCAGCTGCCAGACCTATTAAGAAAGGTTGGTATATACTGTTATCAAGGTGTAGAGTAAACATTTTTGTTTGCATTATGCTTTAAAAAGAAAACTTTCTGTAGAAAGTTACATGAACTCTGTCTTAGTCATTTTACTTGGTATTAAATGTTTGTAAAAGATGATCTGATGTCAATCTTCATCTATTATTGATAGTTGGGTTACGGTTCTGATCCTCTGAACTGGGTCTGTTGTTATACAGCTCACTGCAGCCAAAAATCTCTTGTGCGAAGAGTCTACCCACAGGGCCCCTCTCTAGATTACCCCAGATCTTGTTTGCCGCTCAAGACACATCAGCCAACTCTTCTCTCATAGCTAAGTAAAATCTTATTTATGTTTAATCTTAATTTCTGTTTTAGTTAATACCCTTTTAATATTTCTTAGCCTTTATCTACCCACCTTTCTTGTGCGAGTGGTTTATTTCCTGTGATACCCTACAACTGTTGGTACTCCTCTTCTACCATTTTTGGTAGTTCCCCCTCTCTCCTTTTCCTAACTACCGAATTTGGTAATTCTTCCTACCATCGTTGGTAGACTTTTCCCCTTTTTATTCTGCAGTGTGTGTGGTGTACATTTTTTTCTGGGTTTCTGCCTTCCTTTCTTCCAATAAGTCTTAAGACTACTACTGGATTTATGCAGTCCCAAGAGTGCAGCAGAAAAATGTCTGACTGGCACCGTTCTTGTTTGCTGTTTGAGTGCCCCTCATTTGGATTTAGTGCTTTGATTGCCGGACTTTGGTACAAGGACCCAGTTAGAACATTGCAATAAACCTACTTAAAGGGCTTCTTAAAGCCCCCGCTTTGGAGAAGCTTTGTCCAAGGCCGATAAGCCCCCCAGGCCTCTGGTTCCAGTCGTTGATGATGTATCCATCAGCACCAACATCTAAGAAACATAAGTACCCATCTGTTGGTCCACCTTGGGAACTGAAACCAAAGGATGTTCTTCGTGTTTCACTGTTGCAGTCATCACACTTTGGTTATCTGCCTGCAGGTAGCCCTCAGTCGGCCGAATACCAGAGTCTTGGGATTTCTGCGTCAGATGCTGTCGCATCTTCCAAGACATGAGGTCGTCAGTGGTATAAAACATGCGGCCGACGCCATTACATCAGCTTTTCTTGCCGCGAGGGAGCCTGAAGCAGAAGCAGTTCGCAAGTGCCGGTCGGCCGCTACCTGAAATTTTAGTTTTTTGAGTTTCAAACCTGAAGTCTTCTAAAGCTAAGTACCCCGTTGGGGATCCTTTTTTCTTGCTCTAACCGATGTCAGAAAGTTAACAATTGTCTTGCCTGTGGAAAGCAAATACCTTAGAGATTTTCATTCTTACTGCGTCACCTGTTTAGGCCCAGACTACAACGTTCCTCGCTGTCAGTTTTATGCCTTGTTTAATGCCCGAACTATTTGTCGTCGGGCTATCTTTGTTGCTAAATTCTTTTGCGCTCATTCTTCGTATTCCAAAATGGCTTCGATAAGCCATCTGACTACTGATCTTCCAAAAAAAATAAGGATAAAGACAGACAGCACAGGTCCAAAAGTGCCAACGATGCTTCCGTTAAGCTAGTTGCCCGTCCGCCTGTACTCAGGTGCCTTCGCAGCCCCTGATACCCACTTCTGCAGATTTGCAGGCCTCTGCTGAGACCCATTCTGAGTCCGGAATGCCATGAGATACTTCTTCAACCATGGAACCTGTGGATGTGTCTACCTTGGATGGGTCCAGAACCGCTGTGCAGGCAGCAGCTTCTGAGGGTGTATTCCGACTTTCCGATGTTCATATTAAACCAACATCTTCGTTTTTGACTAAAACTACAGAATTTCTCAGGCCTAGAGTTCGCACTACGCCTAGAAAACAAAGTGCATGCTCAAGCTCCCATGCCACAGAAACAAATGATTAGAATGGCTGAAGTCCTTTTAACTTTAATTAGGGGAATCCAGCCTTCCCCCTCTAAAAGACAAAATTGATTTTCCTTCTGATTCCACAGACCATGAGTCTGACTCCGAGCCCTCGGATTGCCAGGAAATACCCTTATCTACCTATGAGGATTCAGATGCAGAGTATTCTATTCCCTCTGCCTCCCCTCCAGAGGACTTTTCTTTTGGTGAAACCTTGCATACCTTAAGAGAACATTTCCGCTGGGAATGCTAGGATTACCCTCAGTCCAAAAAGTGACTCTGAGAATTTTGAGTTGCCTCAGCACAGGCCTCTAGCTATACCCCCATGTCTTGGGTGTTGAAGATGATGTCTTCATGGAATCCAGCCTTACTCCTGATACCGTACCACCAGCTCCTAGAAAGCCTGACCGGTACTACAGAGTACCTGACTCACAAATTTCCTCCTTAAGAATCCCACTGCGGATCTAGAGACCATTTCCCAGGGACCTAAAGGCATTAAGGTTGCTGCAGCCAAAAACCCTACTCCTTTGGACAGGGATTCTAGGGCTTTAGACAGATGGGGTAAGAAAGTATATACCTCTGCAACTCTGGCCATCAGGGCTTTGAATTGCCAGTTTCACATGTTGAAGTACCAGCATTTTATGAAACTAAGTAAACAAAAAATGTTATTGAATCCTGATTGTACAGAAAATAAAGATTTACAAGAGTTAATGCATTCTGCAAACCAAACAGTGTGGTTTTGATGCCTTAGAAGCATCTTGCAGGGCTGCTGTCGCTGGTTCTGTACTGAGAAGGCATGCTTGGCTGAAGGAACAGATCTTGCCAGACCATGTCAAAGCAAAATTACTATACGCTTCATTAAACCAGGAATGTATGTTTGCCACAAAAGCAGAAGTTCTTAAAGATGGAGGAAAAAGCTAAATCTATGCAAACTGTTAAAAGATTTCTTACAGGTGCAGCCACCTAGATTCAGTAGGCATTGGCCTTCTAAAAACTGGTCCTTTCCTGTCCCCCCAGGCCTTCAGTCCAAACCCAGGGGCGACCGACCCACCCAGACTACAGTCTCCGTGTATGCAGAGATCTAAACAATGGAGTGCTCCCACCTCAGAAACAGGGAGTGGTAAGCCACCCCCTTATGGAAAAAGTTCACAATGACTTGTCTTATCATCTTTCCCAGCCATGCCCAAGTACTTGCACCCCTAGGAGGAAAACTCGCCCTGCATGCAAAAAATTGGATGTCCATTACCCAGGACTGATGGGTCCTAAGCATTGTATCCCAGGGATACAGATTCTTCTTCCACTCACTGCTAACCCCAAGCGGGTTGCCATACCTTCCTCCAAACCACTGGGCAGAGGCTCAAAAGCAAGTACTTTCTCTTCTCAGTATCAGGGCTATTCAACCTGTTCCAGTAGAGCAAAGGGGGACAGGGTTTCTACTCCAGACTGTTCCTGGTGCCCAGAAAGGAGAGCTCTTGGCACCCTATGCTGGATCTGCCAATTCTCAACACCTTCCTGGTGGTCCCAAAATTCATAATGCTCACACTGCAACAGCTTCTTCCTATGCTAGCCAAGGATGCCTAGCTAGTCACCCTAGACTTAAAAGAAGCTTATCTGCACATCCCCATAAGGGAATCTTGCAGGAAATATCTACATTTCAGGGCAGGCTCTATGCACTATCGGTTCTCTGCACTTCCCTTTGGCTTATCTACTGACCCCAATGTATTCACAAAGTGCCTGGCTCCTGCCATTGCATACTGCAGGCAGAGACCTATTGAAATTTACCCATACTTGGACAATTGCCTGATTCAGGTGGACAGTCAGGAATTGCTACTTCAGCATCAGGTATTTGTAGAGACTACTAACTTATCTGGGGTATACTATCAACGAAAATAAATCACAACTGGTGCCCAGCCAAAAGATGTATTCCTGGGAGCAAGCTTGAACACAACTTGCCAGATGGCGTTCCTCACTCCAGAGAAACAGGTTTATGTGACAAACTACTTCAAACTAATGGCCACCAAAACCCAGTTATCTGCAAGAAAAATACTGCAAGCCCTAGGGTTCATGGCCTTATGCATTCTACTAATTCCATATGCAAGACTGCATATGAGGAAACTTCAATGGAACTTAGTCTCTGGTGTCGACATTCTCAGGACCTGGAAACAGTGATTCCTATCATTCCTTGTCTAAGGGCAGAGTTCATTTGGTGGGCCGAGGCACGCAACCACAACAAGGGACTTCCTTTCACTCAACCCCTCGCCGCCCAAACCCTGACAACAGACTCATCAGACCATGCATGGGGGGCTCATATGGCAGTCAAATGAATTCAGTGCAAATGGAGCCCAGCACAAATTTCCCTGCATATCAATCAAAAAGAAATGTTAGCTGTACAGAATGCTCTGACAGCCTTCAAATACCTTATCCTTCCAGGATAACAACTAATAAAGACAGACAACACCACAGTTATGTGGTACATAAACAAGCAGGGGGGAACTCATTCCTACCCACTCTGCAGTTAGCCATGGCCCTGTGGAACACGGCCTTGAGCAACCAAGTGCACCTGCAAGCTCAATTCCTGCTAGGCAAACAAAATTCAATGGCAGACTTGAGCAGAAATCTACTGGACCCACACGAGTGGAAACTGCAACCCAACTCATTCAGACTTCTAATCCACAGGTGGGGGGACACCAGAGGTGGACCTCTTTGCCTCCCCCCAAAACTATCAATTGAGCAAATTTTGCACCAGAAATCCTCACAGCAAAGTGTGGAAAGTGGATGCCCTATCTTACATGGCAAACCCCCTCAGTTTATGCCTTTGCCCCTCCTTTCAAAACTACTACTCAAGATCAAACAGGACAGGTCAAGAACAATCCTTATTGCCCCAGACTGGCCACACCAGCACTTGTACTCACTTCTGTGCAGTCTGACAGCAGTGCCACCCTGGCACCTACATCAGACCTCCTCCCTGCTGTCCCAGCAGGAGGGACAGATTTTGCATCCACAGCTGCAAGCCATGAACCTTGCAGCCTGGCTTATTCCATGAATACACCACCAGCAACCCTCAGCAAACAGGTGCTGGATGTAATCATTGAGGCCAGAAAGCCTAGTACTAGGAAATCATATTCAGAAAAATGGAAAATATATTGTTCTTGGAATCAGTCTTAAGGAAAGGACACAGCCATGCCCACCTTACCCACCTTACCTCAAATCCTAGATTACCTAGCTGAGCTGCTTCGCAGAGGCCTATCTCGTCAATTAAGGTTCATGCCTCTGCCATCTCTGCTCTTTACAATACTGAGCCACCTCTCTTTTCTCACCATATCAGCAAACAGTTGCCCCCCGAGGAGAGCTCCAACCCCTGCCTGGGACCTTAAGTTTGTACTAGAGAAGCTCACGCTTCCCCCTTTTGAGCCTGCTGCTGCAGCAGAGTTAAAATTCCTTTCTTGGAAAACAGCCTTACTTCTGGCCATCACTTCATTAAGAAGAGTGTCTGAGTTACAGGCACTAATGGCTGTGGAACCTTTCATTATTTTCCATGCTGACAGGGTTTCCCTCAGGATTAACCCATCATTTATGCCCAAGGTGGTATCCAGTGTGGCTTTAAACCAATCCATCCATTTACCAACCTTTTTCCCCAGTCCTCAGAATAAAGGGGAACAGATCCTGCACTCCTTGGAAGTGCACAGACAGCTCAGGTTCTACCTTGACAGGACTAAACCTTTCAGAAAATCTGACCAGCTGCTAGTCAGCTTTGCTGCAGGGGCAGAGGGCAAGGCCATTTCAAAGCAAACCATTTCCAAATGGATAGCACACTGCATCCATTTTGCTACAAGCACCATGGAAAACCTACCCCACAGCGGATCAGAACTCATTCCAGTAGGGCTACCTCAACCTCTACAGCATTTCTCAGGGGAGTCCATACCAGGGACATTCTGGAAGCTGCAACCTGGAGTTCTGTACACACCTTCACCAAGCATTACCACTTATCTTTTCTAAATCCAGAGCTGGATTTGCCACAGCAATCTTACAGGGCCTACTAGCCAGCCCTAATACTTCTTGACTGCCACCATCCTTCGTCAGCTTTGGGAATCAACCCAGGTGTGATGACTGCAATAGTGAAACACGAAGAACATAGTACAGTTGTGTACACTTACCATAAATGTAGATGTTAGAAAGTATTCACTGTTGCAGTCTTGGTTACAGTCCCTCCAGCCCCCTGTTTTTTTCTGTATTTTCTACCTATCCTCTTTTTGGCCATATCTTATGGCAGTGGTATTTACTTTTTACTGGAGGTGTTCCACAACATGTAATCACTTCCTATTTTGGGGGTTTCTGACATCTGGGGCAAGAAAAACTGATGTAATGGCATCGGCTGCATGTTTTATACTCCTGACGACCTGACATCATGATAGAGGCGACAGCATCCGATGCAGACATCCCAAGACTCTGGTATTCGGGCAGACTGAGGGCTACCTGCAGGCAGATAACCCAAGTGTGATGACTGCAACAGTAAATACACTCTAACATCTACATTTATGGTAAGTGTACACAACTGTACTTTCCACAACTCATGGAATGGACGGATTCCTCAGCACCAACTACTTCGTTGCCATTGACACCGGCAGCAGCATTGGCACTGGTAACATCACCATCGGCACCTACGTCCTTGGTTTCCACATCCATGCCAACATCTCCTGCTGCTCTGCAGGTTATACCTTCTACTTCGGTACTGAAGACTGAAACTTTCTACATACCCAGAACAAGGTGTTGCCAGTTTGACCCATTCCTGGCTCCACTTCCTAGCCCATTTTTTGAAAGACCAAAATCACCTCCGGGCTGTATGTTCAGTCCTCCAGGAGTCTTTCTGAAGTTGATATAGTAAGGTTGGTGGATCACCTTCTGACAGCCATGGGTCTTCCCCCTCCTCCTCAGCTACCCTCTCTCACCTGAAGCAGGGGAATATTCCCCCAGCACTCCAACTTATATTCCTCATCTGATCTCCCTGGAGGCAGTAGAGTTTTTGACCCCGACCATGTAGGTTTCTATGGCCTTGGCACCAATAACGTCCTTCACTTCAGTTCTGGGCATTGCTCTGACCCCCTCTGTACCTTTGGAACCAACGGGTCCCTGGGATCATACTTCCGCCATCAGGTTTGGAGGTTTTGAGTCGACTCCTATTTCTTTAATTCGGTGTCGTCCTTACCTCTACAAGCTACAATGGTTGGGAGTCTTTCCTTGGCTCTGGCTTTAGAGGTGGGTCTCTCCAGGTGGGGTGTGACCCTGGAGTTTGTCTCTCTGTTCCGGGCCCCCATCCCTCCTCAGGGGGAGGACCTATCTTTCATGCTATGGAGAGGGCTTTAGCTACTACAAGTTCCCGAATGGCTGCTGTTAACTGAGTCTCACCCCATGACCCCTGCTTACCTGGAGCTTCCACCAATCTCTGTGCCCAGACGGCAAGCTCAAGGATGCAAGAGATTCTGACTAAGGATCACTCTTCTTCCAAGTCCTCTCCAGATATTCCCACTGAAGAGCCCCCTCGGAAGAATCAGTGTAAGAGGAAAGACCTGGACTCCCCTGAAGTCAGTCACCAAGGACACTGATTTTGATGTGGGGCTTCCCCCAGGTCACCCTCTGAAGAAGTCTACTTTGGAGACATTTTAAACAGAGGGGTAACGAAACTCAAAGGCCCTACCTCTGAGGAGTCTGTGTACTTGCAAGCCTTTGGAGCTCACCCATCTACTTCCTAGGTGACCCCTCCCACTGACTATCTCATTAAGTTATTCACTCAGTGGGCTTGGAAGGCCCTTGAGTCTATTAGAACCAATTGCCCAGAGACTAGATAAAATACTCTGCTCCTGAAGGCCATCAGCACTGGGCGAAAGGATTAGCAGTAGACGACATGGTGTGATGGCAGCTGCCACTAAAAAAGAACTAGCTGAGGAAAGATCCTCTGTTCATCCCCCAACCAGAAGTCTAGGGCGATGGACAGATTTGGAAAGTGGGTTTATGCATAATCAGCATTCATCATTAAGTCTTTGAATTTAATGGCACATTTTACTAGGCTCTAGAGGATCTGAATAAGGAGCTATCTGATACCCTAGCAGGAGCTGTATCTGAGGGGGTCCAAGAAAAAGTGGCCTCCCAGTTAGCTACCCTGGGGTCTATTTCTAATTCGTCCATGAGGCTCATTGCACGTGCAGCCGAAGGGGTGACAAGGTCAGACAGTTCAAGCATTGCAATTTGATGACACGCGTGAAGGCACCTTTGAGAGTTTGCATAGCCATTCAAGTCTTCCTTCGTCAGTGCTCCTTTTGACGAGTCTTTGTTTGACCCCAAAGGCAAATAAACTCTAGCCAGGTGTGAGAAAGATGGAAAGACCCTGTCTGCAGTAGGTATACTTTTTTTTTTGCTCCACAACGATTCTATGCTAGGAATCAAAGGAGTGGGAAGATGTGGTTCAAAAAGTCCCAGAAACCTTTCCCGGACAGATGGGATGGCGAATCCCCTTGGGTCAGAGGGGTAGCTCTAATGGAAGATGCCATCCTAGAGGCAGGAGTGGCCTGCAGAATCGGGATTCCAAAGATTCGTTCTCTGGCCAAACCCTATCAGCTCTCCTGAAAGGAGGCCCAATTGCTTACCTCTGGAAGCAGTTGGGGGGGGGGGGTGATTTTCTTTGTATCCAACAGCCTGGCGACAAATAACCACAGATGCCTGGGTGCTGAGAATTATTACTAGAGGTTACCTTATTCCCTTCATTGTTGATCCAAAAAATTGAACAAGACACTCCGATGTTCCACAATTAGAGGGATCAAGCAGCCTTAGAAATACAAAAGCTGCTAGAAGAGTCATCCAAGAAATCCCACCAACCAGATAGTATCCAGATTTTACTCTAGGCTTTTTTAGTACCAAAAAAGACAAGGGACTGGAGACAGATTCCAGATCTCGGCATTCTAAACTATTTTTTCAGCAATCCAAATTCCAAATGGTCATGGTTCAGTCTGTACTTCCCTTTCTAAAGGAAGACTATCGGATGTGCTCGACAGATTTCAAGATGCGTATTACCACGTAAAGATTGACAAATGGTCAAGAAGGTTTCTCTGTTTTCAGCTAGGAGCCCATCATTTTTGGTTCAGAGTGCTGCCCTTTGGTCTCACCACAGGGTGTTCAAGTGCATGTCATCAGTAACGGCTCACTTGAGACTACACAGATTTTTGGTGTTTCCATATCTAGACGACTGGCTCATCACCGCTGCCACCAGACATCATCTGCTTCAGAAAATAGAATTCACCCTACAATTGTTCTGCGTCTTGGCATCACGATCAATCATACAAAG
This sequence comes from Protopterus annectens, assembly GCF_019279795.1. NCBI lineage: Eukaryota > Metazoa > Chordata > Ceratodontiformes > Protopteridae > Protopterus > Protopterus annectens. Next base: position 534,358,975 of record NC_056725.1, on the reverse strand, counting down.
TCTCAACTGACTCCCCCTCAGGATATGCAATTCATAGGTGCTCGTTTAAATACCCTCTCATGTGTAGCCTTCCTCCCCTTCACAGATTTCATAAGATAAAATCCCAAGTGCATTCTATTCTTTGCACAAAGTACCAGCCTTACTGGTGCTTCGAGCATTGGGGTCCATGGCAGTGGCTATCACTCTGGTCCCGATGGTGAGATTCCACATGAGGTTACTGCAATGGCTTCTTGTGAATCAATGGTCTATTCTAACCCATCCAGTGAACTACCCCAGTTTTATCATTCGCTGCAAAAAGGACCTGTCCTGGTGAATGGAATCTGAAGTTTTTGGGCTTTCCCTTTGTCCCTCCTCAACCCATGGCCATAGTGACCATGGATGCCTTCCAGATGGGGTTGAGGGGGCATTATCTGGGAAAGACAGTCCAAGGCACGTGGTCCCGATAGAGGCCAGTCTGCATGTCCACATCCTGGAGTTGAGGGCAGTGCTATTAGCGTTGCAAGCATTTCAGTCTGTCCTCCCTCAGGGAATGATTGCAATTCAATCAGATATGTCCATATTCTGGTACATCAACAAACAAGGGTAACCATATCCTATCCCCTGTATCAAGAAGCCCTCAGAGTGTGGCAATGGGCCATTGCTTCATCCGCTTTCTGGTAGCAACACACATCCCGGGGAGTTCAAACGTGATAGTGGACAAACTAAGCAGATGCATTCTACTGACTCACAAGTGGTCTCTCAATCCTGATATAGTGAAGAGGATCTTTTGTCACTGGGACCAGCCTTGCTGCAACCTTTTTTCATCACCCCAAAATAAGTGCAGAAGCTACTTTGCCATAATCCCCCCTCAGGGGAGTTCCCAAGAGACGCTGTTCTCCTCGATTGGCCGTCTGGTCTCCTCTGTGCCTTCCCTCCTCTCCCTTTGATCCCACTTTTTCTCAAGAAAGTAGCCAGGTTGAGAAGCTAAGTGATCCGAATTTGCAGCCTACTGGCCTCGACAAATTTGGTTTCCGTCTATATGGCCTTATCTAGTTTCCTGTCCATGAATTCTGGACCCAGTTCCAGACCTACTGTCTCACTCTCAGGGATTGGTGCATCCCAATTTTCAAAGTCTCAAGCTAACTGCTTGGTTCCTCTAAATGTGATGCTCGCCAGGCATAATGATATACCATCCCTAGTGTGAACTTTTGCTGGTATCACGTTAACCATCCACCAGGAAGCTCTAACTTAGTAAGTGGAATAGATTTTCAGTCTGGGCTTGTGGTAATGGTTTCGACCCTTTTTCAACTCCTGTGGAAAAAGTTTTACAATTTGTGGCCATGGATGTTCATGTTTCTCTGTTGCAGTCATCACATTTGGGTTATCTGCTTGCAGTAACCCTCATTCGGCCTGATTAACAAAGTCTTGGGTTGTGCGTCGGTTGTGGTCCCATCTTCCATGACATCCAGTAGTCAGGGGTATAAAGCATGCAGACAATGCCATTACATCAGTCTTTCTTGCCGTGCGGTGCCCGAAGCAGTTTGCAAGTGCCAGTCGGCAGACTCCTGAAATTTTCGTTTTCGAGTTTCAGAACCGAAGTCAACTAAGCTAAGTATCCCGTTGGTGAAAGTTTTTTGCTCTAAACCGATGTCAGTAAAAGTCAATAATGGTATTTCTTGTGGAAAGCAAATACCTCCTAAAGATTTTCATTCATACTGCATTCCTTGCCTAGGCACTGACCACGACGTACCTCGCTGTCAGTTTTGTGCCTTATTTGAACAACTAACTATTCATCGCCAGTATATTTACGCTTCTAAATATTTTGCTACTCTGTTCAGTTATCCAGATAGGGCTTCGGTAAGCCACCTGACTACCGATATTCCAAAAAACGCAAAGGTAAAGACAGACACAGACCGTATAGGTCCAAAGCTGCCGACAACACTTCTCCTAAGCTAGTCGCCAGTTCGCCAGTACTCAGTGAGATGCTTTTGGAGCCCCTGAGACCTACTACTTCAGATTTGCAGGCCTCTACTGAGACCCATTCGGAGTCCGGTATGCCACGAGATGCTTCAACTGTGGAACCTGCGGATGTCTCTACCTTGGATGGGTCCGGAGCTGCTGTGCGGGCACCAACTTCTGAGGGTGTATTTAGGCCTACTAACTTGCATATTAAACAGATGCCATCTTCTTCTTCAAGGCCTAAAACTCGATCTATGCCTAGAAAACAGATGTCCAGACAGCATGGTCAGTCCTCTAAAAAAAACAAATAAGAATGGCTGAAGACCTTATTACTTTAATCAGGGGAAGCCAACCTTCCCCCTGTAAGAGACCTAGGACTGAGTTTGCTTAGGATTCTTCTGATCAGGATTCTGAAATTTCCATTTTCCAAAAATTGAAGCTTGAACACAACTTCCCAGATGGCTTTTCTCACGCCAGAAAAACAAGTTAATTTGACGGCCTACTTCAAACTACTGGCCACAAAGACCCAGCTATCTGCAAGGAAGATACTGCAAGCCCTGAGGTTCATGGCCTCCTGCATTCTACTAATTCCATATGCAAGACTGCATATGAGGAAACTACAATGGTATCTAAAAAGCGTATGGTAGCATTCTCAGGATCTAGAAGCAATGCGTCCTATCATTCCTTGTCTACAGATAGTTACTTTGGTGGGCAGATGCCTGTCACCAAAACAAGGGACTGGCATTCACTCTACCCCCTGCTGCCCAAACCCTAGCAACAGACTCATCAGACTATGCATGGGGGGCTCACTTGGCAGGGAAGTGCATTCAGGGCAAATGGAACCCAAGTCAAATGCACCTGGACGTCAATCAGAAAGAAATGTTAGTTGTACAGAATGCCCTGACAGCCTTCAAGGACCACATCCTTCCAGGACAATTAATGGTAAAGACAGACAATACCACTGTTATGTGGTACATAAACAAGCAGGTGGGAACCCACTCATACCCTCTCTGCAGACTAGCTATGGCTCTGGAGAACACAGCCTTGAGCTACTAAGTGCACCTACAGGCTCAATTCCGGCCAGGAAAGCTAAACACACTGGCAGACTATCTAAGCAGAAATCTCATGGACCTGTACGAGTGGAAACTGGAACCAAAGATATTCAACATGTTGAGAAACAAATGGGGGAGCCCAGGTATAGACCTGTTTGCCTCCCCCCCAGAACTACCAATTGAAAAAATTCTGCACAAGGACTCCCCACAAACAAGCTTGGAAAGTGGATCCCCCTGTCCTGTCATAGCAGGAGGGCCAGATTCTGCACCCACAGCTTCAAACTCTGAACCTGGCAGCCTGGTTAATTACCTGATCTCTCTGTTACCATCCCTCAGTAAGCAAGTATTGGATGTCATTTTGGAGGGAAGGAGGCCTAGTACTAGAAAATCCTACGCTGAAAAATGGAAAAGATTTTGTTCTTCAAACCAAACTCAGGATGGACACAGCAGCGCCCAATTTACCTAAGCTTCTTCAATACTTAAGTGAGATGCTGCACAGGGGCTTGTCTTTTTCCTCCATTAAAATCCACGCCTAAGCAGTTTCAGCTCATTATAACACAGAACCACCCCTCTTCTCTCATCCACTGCTGAAGCAGTTCCTTAGAGGGGCCAAAAACTTAAGACCACCCAGGAGAGCTCCAACCCCAGCCTGGGACCTTAACTTTGTATTGGAAAAACTCACTCTACCTCCTTTTGAGCCAGCTGCAAATGCAAAGTTGTAATTCCTTTCTTGGAAAACAGCCTTCCTTTTAGCCGAAGGATGTCTGAATTACAGGCCCTCATGGCAGTGGAGCCTTTCATCATTTTTCATGCGGATTGGGTGTCCCTCAGGACCAATACCTCCTTCATGCCCAAGGTGGTATCCAGTGTGGCCCCGAATGGCCCTGAATCAGTCCATTCATTTGCTAACCTTGTTTTCTAATCCACAGAACAAAGGGGAGAGAAATTTGCACTCCTTAGATGTGCACAGACAGCTTAGATTTTATTTGGGCAGGAGTAAACCTCTCAGGAAATCTGAACTGCTGGTTGCATTTGCTGCAGGGGCAGAGGAGAAGGCCATTTCAAAGCAAACCATTTCTAAGTGGATAGGCCATTGCGTTTAATTTCTGCTATAAGCACCATGGAAAGCCTACTCCGCTGAGGATTAGACCACATTCTACCAGAGCTGCATCTACCTCTGCAGCCTTTTCTCAGAGGTGTCCCTACCAGGGACATCCTAGAAGCTGCTACCTGGAGTTCTTTACATATTCATCAAGCATTACCATTTGCCAGTTTTCTCTAAATCCAGGGCTGGCTTTGCCACTGCAGTCTTGCAGGTCCTTATAGCTGGTCCTAATACTATCTAATTTCCTCCTCCCATCCTTAGCTTTGGGAATCTACCCAAATGTGATGATTGCAACAGTGAAACATGAAGAACATAGTGCAGTTGTGTACACTTATAATAAATGTAGATGTTCGAGTGTATTCGCTGTTGCAGTCCTAGTTACCCTCCCACCAACCCCCTGATTTCTATTGGCTATACCTCTTTTCCTGCTTACTATGTGTAAAGCTTTTTGGTGTATTTGCTTTTCTGTTGGAAGTGTAACCTTGTGTGTGTGTGTGTGTGTGTGTGTGTGTGTGTGTGTGTGTATGTATGTATATATATATATATATATATATATATATATGTATGTATATATATATATATATATATATATATATATATATATATATATATATACATATACACACACATATTTGCTTCCCATTATGGGGGCATCTGACATCTGGGGCAAGAAAAAGTGATGTAATGGCATCTGCTGCATGCTTTATACCCCTGACGTCAGGGAATATGGGACAGCAACCAACGGAGGCTGCAAGACTTTGTTAATCAGGCTGACTGAGGGCTACTGCAAGCAGATAACCCAAATGTGATGACTGCAACAGTGATTACACTCTAACATCTACATTTATGGTAAGTGTACACAACTGTACTTTTTTTGCTAAAGGAGCTTTCGCCTCCACAGTTGGTCATTCTAGCTGCCATCTTTAATTTCCATAATGGCTTCGGAGACTTCACTTAGACTGTAACGTCTTCCCCAAGGAAACTGTACATTTACAGCCTCCATTTAAAAATCCCTTTCCCCCATGTGACCTTACTGTTCTGCAGTCACTGGTACTTTACCCCCTTTGAACCAGTGACAACATGAGACTTTTCCTCATAGCTATAACTTCTGCAAGAAGAGCAGACCTTGTGTTCAAACCCCCCTTACTAAATTTTCCATAAGGATACAGTGACACACTGAACCAATCCATACTTTCTTACATTAATCACGCCATAGACTTGCCTGTTTTCTTTCCCAATATTTCCAACAAAGGGGAATATTGCCTACACTTGTTTGGATATTTTTTTGGCACAATCTTAAGGAAATCTGTTTTTAAGGTTACCTTGTAAAAATGGTTGAGAGATTCTATTATAAATGTAAGTAATACAAAGAACCTCAAGTTACCTGTGCCAGTGGAGGCACATTCCACCACTTCAGTGGTCACTCCAGCTGTTTTCCATTTTAAGGCTTCCTTGAGTGAAATATGTACAGTAACAATGTGGGCTACTCATACTTTTATTACTCATTTCAAATTGGTTTTGGTCTCCAGGGGAAGAGCCTGCTTTGGTTCTATGGCTCTCAGAAATATCCTTCCGTAGGGCCACCCAGGATCTAAAGTACCTGGGGACTCTGTCCTAACTGTCAAGAATAGATGAAGATTGACAGCATCAGATAAAGTTGTGTTCTTACCATAACATTTCATCTGTGTTGTCGATCTTAATCTTTTCTTGACATCCCACCCTGCTTCCCCCTCCTGTGGATTCCTGGAGGAGTGAACCTTTGTCCCGAATGTCTTGTTAGGATGCACATTGGACATGGCTTCTTCACTTGTTTAGTTTCCTTCTGTTTTTCTACAAGTCTGTTCACTCTGAGGTAATGTAAAGAAGGGCATTGTGGGTAGACTTAGCTCGAGAGTTTTTTGGCTGGCACGAGTTGTATATCTGCCAAAACTGTTCTGTGGATTGGAACGTAACCCACCTGTCAAGAATAGATAAAGATCGGCAGCACAGAATGTTATGGTAATAACTTTTTTTTCTACTTTTTTTAATTTGATGGTGATAAAATTTGTTGCAGAGATGCTCTTAGCGATTTGGCTTTGCATTTTCTAAACAAGATGAAGATCATGGTGATTAAAGATATTGAAAGAGAAGATATTGAATTTATATGCAAGGTAAGATTTACATTGCTGTTTATTGAGCAGTGAAAACAGTTACAACCATGTCATAGTTCTAATGCACAGCAGATTTGTGTGCTTTTGCAAGTCTGTAAAGTTGCTTTTGTTTCTTAATTCAGGTGAAACATTATGCTGTGACCAGACCTGCTATTACCTAAACTGAAGCTATTGAGCCCCATTGTAAATCAGGACTGTATATTAATTATGCTAGAAAGGTTTTATTTTGTTTTCTTGTATAGTAGAAGTGGGAAGCACACTTCAGAGAAAGATTACTTTTGTATTTTCAGGTTAAGATTTTAATTTAAATGTTCTTCCATAATAGAAATGGAAAGCACACATCTGAGGAAGAAAGCATTTATTTTTCACTTAATGACACAGCTGTTTAAGATGTATGGGCATTCTGTTATTGGACTAATTTTCAGATCTGCAAGGTAGCAGACATTTGTATGGTAAGGATCTGCATCCCCTTGTGGTTATTAAGGGCATATGGGGAGGTGTATATCGGACTCTCTCTTCTGATGCTTGTGCTAGTCAGTGGTGCACTGTATGTTGTCTGTAAAGATGTCCCAACTGAAATCACTATTGCAGTATTCCCGATGTATAGATTAAAACCGCTGACATCTGGCTGGCGTACCAGTTATACATCTGAGGCATGACCTCAACTTGAACGTATTAGGATACAAGTATGGACAGACAAGCATGGGTCATCAGGCTCTCTCCATTAGCCAGAACACGCAGGTTGTTTATCCATCAGACTGTTCGCAGTTTGGTCATTGGTGCCTTTGCTTTGATCTTTCATTTAGATAAGTGCCCCATTGGGGAACCTTCCTTTTTATCTTACAATAATTTGCTGAAAGTTGTAGATGTCAGTCTGGAATGGTAAGAGCAAGTGTGGTAGGCAGATTCCATTCAAAGACATGCATACCAAGTGTCTCTTTTGCCTAGACCCAGAACACAATCACAAATCTTGCTTTGGTCTTGCCAGTTAATTATAAAAATCCTTGGGTCTAGGCTTACTACTCTAAACACCTTTCTGGAGACCTAGCACCTTTAACACTTGGCCCAGTCCAAGATGCTAGAGTTTGCATCCTCTAACATCCATTTGTAACCGGGGGGGGGGGGGGCTTGAGGCCTCGAACTTATCCACAGGCCAACATTTCTGACTCCAGCATATCCATTGAGGTTACAGAACCCATGTATGTCAGGCTGCTTCTCGGTTGCCACTACTGAGACCCCATTGGAGGCAGGTATGGCTTCTAAAGCCTTGCAGACTGCCTGTTGCATCAGAGGAAGTGTCTCATTTCTGAAGGGCCACATGGCGTCCCATACATTTTAGTTAAGAAGAGATCCCAGGCTTTCTAAATTACGTCAGACATGGTTCTGATCCTCCACTTCTCATCCAAGCGGATGTCACACCTACAAAAAAAAACAGAAGACTAAGCACTTGGCCTCATCCTCAGCAGCTAGAGAAAAGGATCATGTCATTGTGATCTCCTACCTTTGGGTCATTGCATCCTTGGGCTATTACTCTAAACCTACCTTGGCTTCCCTTTCTAATAAAGAGCAGGACTGTGACTCTGACCATTCTCTGCACTATTCCTGTTAGCTGCATTTTCCAGAGCAAATCTTTTCTGTTGAAGGGCATGACGTTTCACCTTATTCCTCTATTGATGAAGCTTCCTATGGGGAGACTAAATGGAACATGATATAACACTTTGAATGGCAGTCCACTAAGATCTCTGATCAGATGATGTGTTTGCACCCTTTTGGAGATGGGAACCCTTACCCCCTTCTCCAGTCCCTCCTGCCCTTGAGGATTTCCAGGACACGTTTTAGTCCACCTCTTCTGCACCTGATTCTCAACCGCTAACTCCTGAGAGACCAGAAGAGTTTTGTAAAGTCCCTAATTATTTTAAATAACTGTATAAAAAACAGTAGCAGACCCTTCAGCAATATCTTTCTTCAGATAAACCCTGTAAGCGTCTGCCCAATGCTTAATGCCCTACCTACTGACAAAGATAAAGGCTATGGGTGGGGGAAAGAAAGATTAAACATCTTCTACCCTTGCCTGTAGGACTGTTAATTACCAGATTTAAGACAAAGTATTTAATCTGTCCTTAACTCCTTAAAGTTATATCGGATCTTCCTACAGCAAAGTCTAAGCATCGATTGCAGAGTTTACCTTTTCACAGGTCACTCAGGTTGCTAGACAGTATTAGGTGCAGTTACAATGCTATGGATGATGCTTCTATAATGCCCCAGTCCATCCCCAGTACCCCCAGATCTCTCTTGTTGCCATCGTGCACAGATGTAAGATCCTCTCTTACAACAGCTATTTTCTTGTATTTACAACAGTAAGTGCATTAACTCATTCTTTATTTTGATATTCTCTTCTGTTTATATCATTTTTTCAACCTCTCCTACTATCTCAAACTAGCATTCTCTGCAAGTACCATTGTTGGTCCTCTTTTTTTTTTTTTTTCTCTGCCTCTAAATCCTACCCTTTGCAACAGGGTATTCTTTATTACCATTGGTGGTATTTTTTCACTAGGACAATTTTTTCTGCCTATTTAGCTTTTTTTCTGTGATGGCTGATGAGCCAACAGGTTTTAAGAAATGTACTTCCTGTGGGCATAAAATCCCTAATCTGTTGCCCACAGGGAGTGTGTTTATTGTTTAGGAACTGCTCACTTGAGTACAAATTGTACTGCTTGTGCAGGGTTCAGTTCTAGAGTTATAGCTGACGGGCGTAACAAGTTTTTCCTTAAAGGATTGCTGCCTCCTTCATTTTCACTGTCCCTTAAGGCTCAAACCCTCAGTAAATATTTAAATGCTCCATTAGAGCACAGGAAACCGCCTCCAAAGTTTCCAAATACTTCCTTGGCGCCACCACAGAAAATTCAAAAAACCTCTGATCCGAGTTTGTTGGATCCAAAATACTATCTCCCCTCAGCTACACTCCCCTTTTATGCAAACACCTAAAAAGCATTCCTGACCTCAGTCCACTACATTTCTCAGGTCCTCCAGGAGTCTTGCTGAGCTCAGATCCAGATGGGGTTTATATTGGCTCCATCTCCCATTGGATCCTTGACCCTTTCTGCCACTACCTATACAGTCTTATCTCCTTCTCTGATCCATCCTTTGGTTTTGGAGCTCAATAATCTGACATTGGGAAGTTCTGGTGTCCGATCTAGAGAGAATTACTACTACTACTACTCCAACAGTAACCCTGGGTCGTTTTGCTTCAGTGCCTTCGCATTGGGACTAGTCTTGGAGCTGAAGCATCAACATCAGATCCATGGAGCCAGGGTCTGCTATGATTGATTCATCCTGCCTCTCTGTACCAGACATCTTAAGGTTTGCTTCCCTTCTTGAAGCAAGGATCTGGTTGGAGTCATTATCTAAAAGAGTTCCACTGCAATTTCAAGTGTAATACAAAACGAGTCAAAAAAGAGAAAACAAGCAAACACAGCTGATGTTTAATGCACAAAATAAAATAAAGGTGAGAGCTTTCTTATATACAATACTACTTCAGACCAACTAACACATTAAGCTGCATCACTAAATAGGGAAATCAATTAAGTCAAACCCTAATCACTGTTACCATAACTAATTAGTATTTAAGCTTCCTTGAAAGCAAGTAAAGTTTAAAGGACAACCGCACTCAGACTCAAAAAACATGTTTATTTCATCATGGTTTGGGGTTTCCTACATTTTAACACCACTCTGAGACTATTTAGAGCTTTTTAGATGTTTTTATACTCAATTTCTGACACTGACCACATGGGGTCTGGCATCTTGAAATAATTCTGTTTAGTCTGCCTCTAAGTATCCCAGAATGCATTTTGTCTCCAAAAAATTGCATCAGATCTGCCAAGTTTTCCCTAAAGCTCCTGTCAGTCCACTGATTTTACAGGCATTCACTGCTGTGTTATAGTCACCTACATTTGGTTAAATTTTTATCCTTTTTCAATGACCACTTCACTTCAAACACAAGCAGTGCAAATGCTACAGAACAGAATTGAAAAGTGCATTTTATTGCTCTTTCTTCTTAGAAATGCTAACTTGATTTCTAGTTCAAGGTATCTCCCCTCCCCCTTCACACCTACCTTCTTTAGCTGTCAGAGCTAAAGGTAATTTGACCCATTATCTGCATGTGATTGACAGTTCACAGCAGGTGACCAGACTGATGTACTGTTTTCTTGTCAGCCTTTCCGTCCTTACAGTGGGAGATTTTTTTTTGTTGCACTCCTCTTGTCAAATTTAGAACCAAGCTCCATAGCACTGGGAATAATCACTGTTTTGCAAAGCATCAAACTCCCACCTGTTTTTCCTTCCTGTTTGGTTAAATAGCTAACAAATTATGCACTATAAACAAAATATTTCACGGACGTGCATTACAGTACCCACATGCTTTTTTTTTAAGTTGTAATTCAAGAAAATTACAGTATTGCATACTTGTACTCTGTAGTGTTGTCAGTTAATTGACAGACATCTGCTTCTTATGTAAAAACATGCAATTAATGTCTACGGATGGTCATTGCAAATTTATTCTCTTAGTTTCAGCTGTTACTGTGCTTCTGCCTGTACTTTGTCACATATCGGTTGGGCTCTTCAGAAAAGTGAGATTATAGTTTGACATTTTTGCTGCATTTTTGCAAATGAATAGCAGACTGCATACATTTCTGCTACAAGCACCATGGAAAACCTACCACACGGAGTAAGAATGCATTCCACTAGGGCTGCATCTACCTCTGCTGCAATTTTCAGAGGAGTCCCTACCAGGGACATCCTGGAAGCTGCAACCTGGAGCTCTGTACATACTTTCACCAAGCATTACCACTTGCCTATCTTTTCTAAATCCAGTGCTGGATTTGCCACAATAGTCTTACAGGGCCTGATTGCCAGCCCTAATACTTCTTAATCTACCTCCACCCTTCCTTAGCTTTGGGAATCTACCCAAATGTGATGACTGCAACAGTGAAAAACAAAGAACATAGTACAGTTGTGTACACTTACCATAAATGTAGATGTTCGAGTGTATTCACTGTTGCAGTCTTGGTTACCCTCCCTCCAGCCCCCTGATTCTTTGTTTTCTCCTATCCTTTTTGGTTTGGCATATCCTAAACTATGTATTTGCTTTTTGCTGGGAGTGTTCTACACCATACATTTGCTTCCTATTGTGGAGGCACCTGACATCTGGGGCAAGAAAAACTGATGTAATGGCGTCGGTTGCATGTTTTATATCCCTGACGACCTGACATCATGGAAGAAGCGACAGCATCTGACGCAGAAATCCCAAGACTCTGGTATTCAGGCCGGCTGAGGGCTACCTGCAGGCAGATAACCCAAATATGATAACTGCAACAGTGAATACACTGACATCTACATTTATGGTAAGTGTACACAATTGTACTTTTCCTCGTCCTCGTCCTTGTCTTGAGCTTGGCCTTGGACTGAGAATGTCATTCTAGTGTGGGAAATAGTTGGTTAGGTCTGAGGTGCCCAGTTTGACCCATGATTTGGTGATGCCTGTTACGTAAGATTAGTATATGCCAATAAAGATGTTATTTGCTCTAGGTTATTGACCTTTTTCCTTTTAATGTTTGAGGTTATGGTTATGTTAGCAGAAGGTGTGTGGGTGTACGTTTGTGGTAGCTTGATATGGCCTTTGGTTGTTTTCCTTGTAACTGTGCAGGAGGAGTATGTGTAAGAGTAGGATAAGCCTGATAGTGAATTTGCGAAATTAATTAGCTGGTGATTTCCAAGATTGTTTGTGACATGAAATGTGTTTGTTGTAGTTGGTTGGGTGGAGTGAGTGGGTTGATGTGACAGTGGTATGGTGTGGTATGTTGTCTTGAGAGAAGGTTTTGTTTTGTGATAGTGTTGACATTTCTTGTAGGGGCCATATTTTGCTTTGTCTGGTCGGCTTTTTGAGTTTCTGTGTGTGGAGAATGAGGAGGAGAGAGAAGTTGCATTTTGGGGGTATGTAGTGTGCACTGGAATTGCTTGTGTTTGTGTGAATTACAGCTGTTGAGGCTGGAGTGAGTTTTAAAACGTTTATCCATAGAGACTTTCTTCAGAGTTCTTTCTTGTGACACTAGTTTATGTTTTTGATATGCGAGATGAGCTGGATTTGTTAACATGTTTTTAGTTTTGAAGAGGTGTCCGTCAATGTGTTGTGGCTCTTTAAAAGACTTTGATGGGAATAGTTGTGGGTGTGTCCAGGAAATCAGATCTGGGGATAGCTTGGGAATTGGGGTTAAGAAGGATGCAAAGTAGAATACATCCCCTCTTGCATTCCCTGTTGGTAGTCAGTCATACTGTGCATGCACAGTTGAGAGAACCGGCATGCAGATTGTGAAGATGAGTCCACCTACAAGACGTAGTAATCAAACAAAGAAGACCACTAGCTGTTTGGCTGCAAATCTGAGTTGATAGTTTAAGGGTGGAAGGATGGCAGTCAAACTCATGGAGATTACAGTGCATATAGTAGCTAAGTGCGGGCCTTCCTAAGCTCCTGTTTTTTTGTCTGAGGAAACTAGGAGCTGCTCTGCACTGCTTTGGCACCACATACATTTATCCAAAGCAACAGGTAAAAAGTTTATGTACAAAAAAACAGCAGCAACAAATAAACTCAAGCAACGCAGTGTGTGCACTGTGTAATACCTTAATACTCCTAGAAATTAGGCCAGTGTGGTATATTTAAGGACACATGATGTGTTTCACTGTTGCAGTCATTACATTTGGGTAATCTGCTGGCAGGTTGCCCTCAGTTGGCCTGAATTTCAAAGCCTTGGGTCCTGCGGCGGTTGCTGTCTTCTCTTCCATGACGTCAGGGGTATAAAACATGCAGCCAACGCCATTTTCTGTAGTCTTTCTTGCTGCACGATGCCCGAAGCAAAAGCATTTCGCAAGTGCCGGTTGGCCAACTACTGAAATATTAGAGTGTGAGTTTCAGAACAGAAGTCTTCACTAAAGTACCCCTAAGTACCCCATTGGGGAAACTTTTTTTTCTTGCTTTTTACCGATGTCAGAAAAAGTTAATAATTGTTTTACTTGTGGGAAGCAAATACCTCATAAGGATTTCCATTCATACTGTATTCCTTGCCTAGGCCCTGATCACAACATGCCTGGCTGTTGGTTTTGTGCTAGATTTAACCAACGCACTAAGCGTCTGTATAATTTTGCATCAAAGTATTTTGGAAACCGATTTAACTACCCAGAAATGTCATCAGATAGCAATCCGACTACCGGAGTACATAAACGCAAAGAAAAGGACAGAGAAAGGCAGTCGAGATCCAAAACCGACAAAGCTTCTCCTAAGCCAGTTCGCAGGTACTCAAGTGAGGCACTTTCGCAGCCCCTGATACCCACTACCTGAGAGTCGCAGGCCTCTACCGACACCCATCTGGAGTCCGGCATGCCGCAAGATACTCAAGGTTTTGGACAGACAAATGTATCTCCCTCGGATGGGTCCGGAGCTGCTGAGCAGGCACCGGCTTCTGAGGGAGTATTCAGAACTCAACATTTATATATCAAACCGACAACAGCTGCAAAACCAAAGACAAAGGCAACTTCTAAAACTAAAAAAAAAAAGATGCATGAGCCCCATGCACAGGCCTCTATGCTTAAAAAACAGATGATCAAAATGGCTGGAGACCTTATTACCTTGATTAGGGGTACCCATCAGAAAAGAGGCCTAGGCAAGACACTGATTATGAATCTTCAGATCCGGTTTCTATTTCTTCTGATTCCTCTTCTGATCAGGAATTATCTATACCTCCCTATGAGGATTCTGATGCTGAGGAGTCTATTCCATCTGCATTTCCTCCAGAGGATTATTCATTTGGAGAAACCTTGCATACTTTGAGGGAGCATTCACTGGGAGAGTCAAGACTTCTCAAAATCAAAAAAGAGGCTCAGGGATTTCCTTCTCCCTTAGCACAAGCCTTTAGCCATTCCCCCTGTTTTAGACATTGTGGATGATGTGTTTTCATTGTCAAGCTTGGCCCCTGACTCCTTACCTCCGGCTCCCAGTAAGCCTGAAAGATATTACAGGGTCCCTGACTCGCATCCATTTTTATTTAGAAACCCTGCTGCTGATCCTGAAACTATTTCACAGGGTCCAAAGGATTTAAGGCCTCAACAGCAAAAAATCCTACCCCCTCTGACAGGGATTCAAGGGCACTAGACAGATGGGGGGGGCGGGGCTTATACATCTGCAACCTTGGCAGTCAGGGCCTTAAACTGTCGATTTCATATACTTAAGTACCAACAACATGTTATGGGATTGCTGAAACAGAAAATGATGTTGATTTCAGAATGTGCAGAAAATAAAGAATTGCAGGAATTATTGCATGCAGCTGAACAAGTTGGAAAGTATACTTTGCAATGTGGTTTTGATTCCTTAGAGGCCTCCTGCAGGGCCACAGTTACTGGATCTGTGATTACGAGGCATGCCTGGTTAAAGGAACAAAATTTGCCTGATCATGATAAAAGCTAAATTGCTAGATGCACCTTTACAGCATGATTCTGTTTGGTATTAAGGCAGAAGAGGTTTTAAAGAAAATGGAAGACAAAGCTAAGTCTATGCAAACGGTTAAAGACTTCTTACAAGTGCAGCCACCAAGATTCAGTAGACACTGGCCTACAAAACATTGGTCCTTTTCTGTATCAGACAGAGCTCAAAGGGGCAAATCCAGATGCCCAAAGGGTTCCAGATACCAGGTGCAAGATTCATACAGGTCAAAGCAATGGGGTGCATCTACCTCCAAATCAGGGGAAGATAAAGCACAAACCTACAGAAAACAGTCCCAATGACTTCCCTCTGCCTACACCAAGCACTTATCTTTTGACAGCACCCTTAGGGGGAAAATTAGCATTTTTTGCTCAAAATTGGCAGTTAATAACCCAGGACAAGTGGGTACTAAACATAGCATCACAGGGATACAGATTCCATTTCCACACACTGCCAATGGCAAACAGTTGGCCAGATCTGCCCAAAAATCAACGGGCAGAGGCACATAAGCAGGTTACATCCTCCATGGATATGGGGGCCATTCATCCAGTACCAGAACAGGAAAAGGACAAGGTTTTTACTCAAGACTGTTCTTGGTACCCAGAAAGGACAAGGCTTGGCGGCCAATACTGGATTTATCAATTTTGAACACATACCTGGACATTCCAAAATTCAAAGTGCTGACTTTGCAGCAGCTTCTGCCCATGCTGGGCAAGAATGCTTGGCTGGTGACATTAGGCCTAAAAGAGGCATTACCTGCTTGTCCCAACAAGACAATCGTGCAGAAGATACCTCCGATTCAAGGCTGGCTTAATGCATTACCAATTCTCTGCACTGCCCTTTGGCTTATCTACTGCGCCCAGGGTTTTTACAAAGTGCCTGGCACCAGTAATTGCATTTTGCAGACAAAGAAGTATACAAATATATCCTTACTTGGACGGCTGTCTCATTCAAGCAGAGAACAAGGACACTCTTCTTCGACACCTGGCGTTCGTGAAAAGGCTTCTAACATGCCTAGGGTACACAATAAATGAAATAAAATCACAAGTGGTACCCTTTCAAAAGATAGCATTCCTGGGTGCAAGCTTGAATACAACTGCCCAGATGGCTTACCTTACACCAGACAAACAAAGGCAACTGACTACTTACTTCAAACTGTTGGCAACAAAAACTTCCTGCATCCTATGCAAGACTGCATATGAGGAAACTTCAATGGTACCTAAAAAGTTTATGGAGTCAACATTCACACAGTCTGGAAACAATGATTCCTCTCATTCCCTGCCTGCAACAGGAGTTTCTATGGTGGGCAAAGGCCTGTCACCAAATCATGGGATGGCCCTTCACTCTACCCCCTGCCAGCCAAACCTTAACAGACTCGTCAGATTATGCTTGGGGGGCCCACATGGCAGGAAGATGCATTCAGGGCATATGGGCACCAAAACAAATGCATCTGCATATTAACCAGAAAGAGATGCTAGCTGTTCAAAATGCCCTAACAGCCTTCAAGGACTTGCTTCATCCCGGACAACACCACAGTCATGTGGTATATAAACAAGCAAGGGGGCACACAGTCATACCCTCTTTGCAGATTAGCCATGGCACTGTGGGACACAGCGTTGACCTACCAAATACATCTTCAAGCTCAATTCCTGCCAGGAAAACAAAACACTCTTGGCAGACGATTTAAGCAGAAACCTTATGAATCCTCACGAGTGGAAACTAAATCCACAGGTCTTCAGCATAACAGAGAAATGGGGGAACCCAGACATAGATCTGTTTGCCTCTCCTCAAAATTATCAATTGAAAAGCTTCTGCACCAGGACTTATCACAGACAAGCATGGAAAGTGGACGCCCTATCCTTCAGTTGGAAAAACCTATCAGTTTACGCCTTTCCTCCTCTGCCTCTTCTACCCAAGGTCCTCCTAAAAGTCAGACAAAAGAAGCCAAAGATTATATTAATTGCCCCGGACTGGCCCCGCCAATACTGGTACCTAGTCCTAAGGAACTTGTCTCAATACCCAGCATATGGACCTTGCCTCAAAGACCACAACTACTTTCCCAGCAAAACAGTCAAATACTGCACAATCAACTACAGACTCTAAACTTGGCAGCATGGCTAATCATGTAATCATACAAGCACCACCTCTCAGTAAAGCTGTGATGGATGTCATTTTGGAAGCCAGAAGGCCTAGTACTAGAAAATCTTATGCTGACAAGTGGAAGATATTCTGTGCTTGGAATCGAGCACAAGGAACGGATACAGCAGAACCCAATATTCCTCAGATATTACAATACTTAACTGAGATGCTTGACAAAGGCCTATGTTTCTCATCTATCAAAATCCATGCCTCTGCCATTTCGGCTCATTACAGCACAGAGCCACCAATCTTTTCTCATCCTTTACTAAAGCAGTATCTTAGAGGAGCCAAAAATTTAAGGCCCCCTAGAAGATCACCATTACCTGCATGGGACCTCAATTATGTGCTGGAAAAGCTCACCCTGCCTCCATTGGAACCAGCTGCTACCGCTGATATAAAGTTCTTATGGAAGACAGCTCTGCTACTGGCAATTACTTCAGCAAGAAGAGTTTCAGAGCTACAGGCCCTCATGGCTGTAGAGCCTTTTATCATATTTTACCCGGACAGGGGGTGTCGGAGGACAAATCCTACTTTTATGCCTAAGGTGGTTTCCAGTGTGGCTCTTAACCAAACCATTCATCTGCCAACTTTTTATCCAAATCCGCAGAACAAAGGGGAGAGAATTCTGCATTCCTTGGACGTACACAGACAGCTAAGATTCTACTTGAGCAGGGCTAAAGCTCTAAGAAAAACTGAGCAATTACTAGTGTCATATGCTGCAGGATCAGAAGGGAAGGCTATTTCAAAGCAGATAATTTCAAAGTGGATAAGCCACTGCATCCGTTTCTGCTACTTACACCATGGTAAACATGTGCCCAAGGGCATTAGGTCTCATTCCACCAGAGCTGCAGCTACTTCAGCAGCCTTTCTCAAAGGAGTACCAACCAAAGACATTCTAGAGTCTGCTACTTTGGAGTTTTGTTCACATCTTTACAAAGCATTACCATTTGCCTCTCTAAGTCCAGGCCAGGCTTTGCCACTGCAGTGCTGCAGGGCCTTATAGCCACACCTAATGCTGTTTAGCTCCAGCCTCCCAACCATAGCTTTGGGATTCTACCCAAATGCAATGACTGCAACAGTGAAACACTATGAACATAGTACAGTTGTGTACATTTATCATAAATGTAGATGTTGGAGTGTATTCACTGTTGCAGTCCGTTACCTTCTCGCCATCCCCCTGTCATTCTGAAGTTTATCTTTCCTTCACTATCTTCT
The DNA here is from genome assembly GCF_019279795.1 of Protopterus annectens. Lineage (NCBI taxonomy): Eukaryota > Metazoa > Chordata > Ceratodontiformes > Protopteridae > Protopterus > Protopterus annectens. Next base: position 534,340,852 of record NC_056725.1, on the reverse strand, counting down.
ACAACCTATGTGGTGTATTTGCTTGTAGATTAAGGTAAAGTTTATATTGATGCATGTATGTATATATATATATATATATATATATGTATATGAGTCTGCTGCATGTTTTATACCCCTGACGACCTGACGTCATGGAAGAGAAGACAGCAACCGATGCAGGACCCAAGACTTTGGAATTCAGGCCGACTGAGGGCAACCTGCCAGCATATTACCCAAATGTAATGACTGCAACAGTGAATACACTCTAACATCTACATTTATGGTAAGTATACACAACTGTACTTTTTATGGCCTCTGAGTGGTCATGTATTTTTTAATCTTTATTGATGCATTCAAGCCAGTAAAAGGCACCCCCCTGACTGTAGTCATGACATGTTTCTCCCTTTATATAAGCTCATCAGTACAGCATAAGTGGGTCATTTGACCATTCTCTGAAAATACACAGCTTATTTAAAAAAAAAAAAAAAAAGCCTCTCATCCATAATGTTAGAGTCCCATCCATAATGTTAGAGTCCCGTGGAATATCCCCCCCAAAAAAGGAAAGGCTAAAAACGTCACAGGCAACAATAACAAAATATCCATGCAACACACTGTCCACTGCATAGTAATAAAAAGTTAGGGGTTAATTGCACACATTCCGCGGCCCTCCTTTTATAAATGATGCAAGTTGTTGCCTGAGCATATACTTTTAAGCTTGGATGTTGCTGACTGTGTTGAGGAATAAACTGCATAGGAATACAGCATCAGCATCTTGAGTGATTTTACACAGAGAGGTATTTATTGGAAGTCAGTGGAGTTTTTATAATGTTGGCATTTAGTAACAGAATGTGATGGGTACTGAAGTGCTCCACTGCATTTGTCTGCACTATCTTTACTAATTGAGGGGTGCCCCTGTTGAATGGAATTCCCCAAATTACCTGTAGAAAGGATACAGAGTAAAGGAGGGAGGTTGGACTGCTAGTAGTAATAACATATTAGGGTGGCAAAGTTGGGAGAAACAGGAAAAGAGTTAAAAGGAGGAGGCTAGAGTGTATAGAGAAGCCGTAATACCTGTAAATTCTTACAGATATAAATGTTCTACACAGACAGCAACTCTTGACATGCAAATTGCACAAGCTGTAGAAGATGGATAAGCCAAGAGTTGTAATGACAAAAAAGGATCTAAAGAGGAAATACAAGTATACGAGATAATGGCAGTAATTTATGCTGTCCAGGCTTTTCATTTAGCCTTGTAGGTTGGAGGGTGTGGCGGCAAACAGCACTGCAGAGGTGTGGTTTATCAGTCGACAAGGAGACGTTCACTGGTTGTCTGTGTGAAGTTTTGCAACATGACTGTCAATCCGAACATCCTCCTAGAAGAAGTATACATCTCAGGAGTGCAGAAGGTGGTAATGGACTGATTAAGCAAGTACTTGAGGACTCTCAATGTACTGTAGTTTCACAGCAAGATTGTTCTCCCCAAAAATGGTTGACTCGATTCTCATAGCTGTGAACCGTATTGTTTAGTACTCATTTGTTCACCAATGACTTCCAGTTTTGCCATGCAGTGATCCTGCTTGCATTCTAGAGCTGAATAGTCAAGATTTCTGTCTTGACTTGTATTTGCTGTCCGATACATGCAAGTGTAGATTCTAGATAATGACCCTTCTTTTCGGTATGGCTGTGGTTGACGTGCTTTTAGTATTTGGCATAGACATCCTCTTGTGAAGTCAGTACCTTTGTTTCTTTGCTGTCTAAAAGGCATGTATATGTAATATTTTAAGCTACATGCATGCTTTGCTTCATTTGAGATTATAGATTAATAGTATTTGTCATTTACATTACTCAGTTCTGGGCAGAGCTTGCTTTTTCATAATTTTAGATTATGTAACCATTTCTGATTAAGTACATTAAGCTTTTGCTGTTTTGTTACTTTTCATTCTTTCCCTTCACTCTGTAATTTTCTTTTTCAATGTTTGTTGATTCCAGACAATTGGAACCAAGCCAGCTGCACATGTTGACCATTTTACTCCTGACATGTTGGGTACTGCAGAATTGGCAGAAGAAGTTAACCTAGATGGCTCTGGGAAATTAATAAAGGTAATTCTTATTTTGCATGATTTTACTACTTTTGAATTTACTACCTTTTTAAGTTAGTCAGAGGTATAGCAGTTTACTTTGTTCTTGCAGATTACTGGCTGTGCAAATCCTGGAAGAACTGTCAGCATTGTAGTTCGTGGGTCCAATAAACTGGTGATGGAAGAAGCTGAACGTTCAATCCATGATGCTTTGTGTGTGATACGGTGCTTAGTTAAGAAGAGGTGAGTTTACAACAGCTGTTTTACATTGTAGAGAGCCTCTCTCCATGCTTTAAAGGTGGATCACACCTTAATTTAACATTTTGTGTTGCTGGTATGCATTTTTCAGATTTCGTTAGGTATACGAGAGAGACGAGACAACCAAGAAAGGTGTTTTTCTCCATGTGTCTGTGTGTGCACCTTTCAAAAACAGAATCCTCACAGGTTTGTCCATGAGAAGCTTTGGAGTGGGGAAACCTTGTCCAAAATTATGCCCATCTATGATTCAGAATTTAGCGCTTTTTCAGCCGGATCTTGCACTTGGGTTGTTTGTTTGTGGACAGAAAACCCCATGACAGAATGCGTCAGCTGCTTGACCATTTTTGTTTCTAGAGTACCCCACCCTCCCAGATTCTTTTTTCAAACTGTCAGTTTGAATATCATTTCTTTCAGTCATTTGTAAATTCTTTGTGTTCCCATTTTTCAACCTGTGTTGTGTGTGCCTGTGGCTCTCCAAGACTAGTGCAGTGGTATTTGTATTGATATACTGGGGAAGAGCAAGAGGTTTAACTGCCACTAGGGCAAGGTACTCCCCCCTGCCTAGTCTACTTTGTAGAAAGGAGGTGTTAGTCTGCTTCACCAAGATGGAAACTGTTGGTAGCTGTTCGCAAGACTGTTGGGAGACTCCTTTTCACAGCCTCAAGCGTTCATCAAATGTCACATTGAGGACAGTTTATTTTATACATAATGTATGGACAGATTTGTAGTAGTATAGAGGTGAAGTAATCTGTTTTATAGAACTTTGCGTGTTAATGAGATTGTGTTACATTTTCTGTTTGAATTTATTCAACTGTAACTGCCTTTTACTTGTAAGTTTTTATATACATTTGTTATACTTTCTAAACTTCTCTGCTGAGACTAAAATTAATCCACTGAAATCAAAGCTGTACCCTAGTATGCAAATTCAGAATAGTAAGTACTTTGCTTGAGTGTTTGAATTGTGGTCTCAGTTCTCTTGCTGCTTCATTCATACTGTTTGCAGATGCTTCACTTAAGTATGCAAAATTGATATCCTAGAAATCTGTTTTACAGGGAGCCACCTCAGTGACTCGTGTGCTGTTTCATCCATATTTCACTTTAAATGCAGGTACAGTGATGTCTGTTGTGAAATCTGCCCGTCACTGTCTGGTTTGCACATACCCATGCCTCCTTGCTTATGCACATTTTGATTACAGTATGTTTTAAAGAATAGTATCTGACAATGCTGCACAGAGCCTCTCATGCCATAGCTTCCAACAGCCCACATAGAAGGTCCCACCTCTGAGCCATGGTCAGATTCAGGCCTCTAAGTGAGAAGGCCGTTTTATTCTGATTAAATCCAGTCCCTGTGGAATTCGGCCAATGGTCATTCCATTTCCGTGGAGTGTTCACCAAAGGACTACTTATTTCACAAGATCTTAAATTTGAAGAAGTGATTGCTCCACAAAAAAATGTTTTAATCACAGGTGGTGGGAGTCCAAGGCCTCAGGGATTGTGTTTGTCTATTTCTAGAACTGAACTCTGCTGCAATCACAACAGAATCTCATTTTTTTATGGTAGTTACATGATTGGCATATGCACCCCTGCAAAAGCCTTGTTGACCCAACGGTGATCCCTATGAATGCAGCCAGGGTTTCTATGTTCGACCCCCCCCCCCTCCTTCAGCTTTCATATCTAATGATAAATAAAACAGAATTCTTGGTGGGCTTGGCAACAAGTTTTATACCCATTTTACTGTAGCTGTGAGAACCATAATTGCAACACTGTACAGGTGTTTTTCAGGGTACTATGCCGTAAACAGATTGAAGACATGGAGTCATCCAGAGGCAAAATTAAATCCACAATGACAGTTGGTAAAGTGGACAGGCATGCCACAAAATGTAAGTATAGTGGTGATGGATGTTTTTTCCTAGGGTAGCAGCCTCTGATACAGATGTTCGTAGTGTTTCACTGTTGCAGTCATTACACTTCTTACTTCAAAATGTTGGCAACAAAGACCCATTTATCTGCAAGAAAAATTCTGCAGGCTTTGGGCTTCATGGCATCCTGTATTCTGCTAATTCCATATGCCAGATTGCATATGAGGAAACTTCAGTGGTACCTAAAAAGTGTCTGGACTCAACATTGTCAAAGCCTGACTGCAACGGTGAATACACTCGAACATCTACATTTATGGTAGGTTAATAACTGTACTTTGTCAGGAGGAGTACTTGAGTAAGGTTACAACCCTTGCCTTAAGATATAAAGCAGCAGTTCATAAATACTTATCTAAAGGAGCTTTTCTTTGGTCATCCTTCTTACAAGGTTTTAAAGGGAAAGATGAGAAGGGCAGTATCCAGTGAGACAGGAGGCTGTCACCCTGCATGCCAAAGTATTCCAGGAAATATCTAGCCAAACAACAACCCTTCTGCATAAGGCAAATTGAAGTGGAGCAGTTTAAATGAGTCTCAGAAAAAGCAGTATTTCTGCAATGGAACAAGAAGCATTGGGGGGGGGTAGGAAAGCCCTAGATTCCCCTACTGTTGCAAGCCTTAATCAGTTGAGATTGCTATCTGACCCCCCCCCAACAAAATAAAATGCCCTTAGTAGTGCATGCAGCACCTGGTTGTCTGTGAACACAGAGGTGAAGTTTGTGCTCATCCCAATCCATCTTTTTCAAAGAGACAACACTGGATGTAGAGTGCAGAGTATTATCTGTGTCTTTAGATAGGTTAGCAGTGATAAGTCAGTCTTCTCCATATTATTGCTAGTAAACACTTTCTAAAAACTTGGTCCATCTTGGTTACCTTAAACAGCATCTGGCAGTTTGCACAGAGGATTAAGGCAGCAAACTATAGCATTAATTCCTGTAACAAAGTTACAGGGTTTGATTTCTTCCCCCTCCACCTGCTTGCTGTGCGCCTCTGAGCAAGACATTTAATCAAGTACTCTCTCAAGTCACCCCTTGAAAAGGAATAGTTGTGTCCAGTAGAAGCCTGTTAAGGATTAATGCAGAAGTACTGAAATGCTTTATTTTATACATTTGTTATGTTGGCTCATGTAAGGCTGCACATACGGCTGGTCCAGAAGTTTTTTTTCTCATCAGTTACCTTACTAGAGGATACCTGTGATCCCCTCCAGGTGGCTTAGATCTCTCTCAATGGAGACATTTCCTCCACCACCCCAGAATCCAGACCAGGATATGCCCACCAATAGCTCAAACCAGGCCTTTGGGAGGGGGGGGGTTGCAGGCAAACAATCACAAGATAGCTCAGCATGTTCATCATTATCATTGGTCTGGTCGCCCAAGTTTTGTGGACTATATCTTGTCAAGGATTGGACATCCAACCACTGTTCGTTCGAAGCTTTAAGGTGTCTCCCACATGCCCTTATGTCCAGTGAGGTATACATGCATGCCATTGTAAAATTAGATGTACAGGTGCCAAAAATTCAATAACTTTGTTGCTATTGAAGCTTCCAGTAAGAGGTTTGGTGGTTGGCTAGATCTGAGAAATTGGTCAAACAAGTACCCTGCTGGGGACTTTACATTTTTCTCAAAGTATTCTTGCTTTTTGGGTTATGACTGAAAGAAAGGGGAAGTGCTTGCGTGGATGTCAAATCCCTTATGCCTCTCGTTTCTGTTTTAGTTGAGGAACACAACATCTATTCAAGTTCCATTTGCTCTTCAGTCAAATCTGAGACCTTTAAAAGCTGTTTTTGGTTCCCCTCAAAGTTTTTGTGCAGTCTAGTGATGGTATTATGGATGTCCTTGTTCCAGACGTCAAGAAAAGGAAGTCAGAGGGTTCTACAATGCAGTTTTTATCCCATCTTCCCTTGCCCCAGATTGATTTACTTTAGTATAGCCGTATTGAATAGCCCTCGGGACATTTTGTCCCTCTGGAGTTGCTCCTCAGGAAGCCAGTAAGGGTCGGTAATCTGATATATCCTGAAGGGCCAGACATGTTCGTTATAGACAAGGGAGAAGTGTGCTTGATCAGATGGAAATGTAGACATCCTGCAGATAGCAGTTAGTGATGAGGCGCCTAGCACTGGAGTGACAAGACTTTGAGTGGATGTTTTCTTCAAAGTCTAGAAAAAAAAAACTCAAAAGGGAAATGCCTTTCCACTCCCTCTATTAAGATAATAGGAATGTTTTTCTTACTAGATGTCTTATATTTTAATCACTTCAGACTTTCTACAGCCTGTACTCATTCAAAAAGAAATATCTCCTTCAGATGCAAAATCGGATCCTGATGTATGGGAAGTTGTTTTTAGACGGTGCTTTCAAGTATCTTCTCCTGAAAACTGGGACTCAGAATCTGAAGAAACATTTCTTCAGATTCTCCTGAGGTGGAATTGTTCTCTGATACTATTGGAAGGATGAAGGAATGAAGGACTTGTTTAACTGGGAGCATAAAGTGTCTGAAACTCAGCAGAGGTGCGCTGACCTGTTGCAAGTAAAAATCTCCAAACCAGTGACTATACTTCCAGCTACACTCTCAGCTGTAGCAGTACTTGTGGATATATTTAATACAGCCAGTACTGCTACTAATAGCCAAGCTCTTGCTTCAAGAAAGCTAGGTAAACTGTATAAGGTACATCAGTCTCGTACTTACTTCTGTATCCTCGGGGCTAGCCCTTAAATAATTTCATTATCAAAAACCATTGGCTGTAAGCGTCCAGTCCAGTTCTGACTGACAGGAATGGCATTGCCCTTTGATAGATTTTGAAAGAAGAGTTTATACCTCTTAAACCTTAGCATTTCAAACTAACAGTTGTCAGGCTTGTATGTCCAAATTCCTTTTGGTATATTTTGCTAACATGAAAAATGCTATTGCTGGTTTACTTGCATCAGAACCTAACTCCTGTTTGATTCCTTTGCTTTCCTCAGTCACTAAGGGTGTTCTTCGTGTTTCACTGTTGCAGTCATCACACTTGGGTTATCTGCCTGCAGGTAGCCCTCAGTCGGCCCGAATACCAGAGTCTTGGGATTTCTGCGTCGGATGCTGTCACCGCTTCCATGACGTCAGGTCGTCAGGGGTATAAAACATGCAGCCAACGCCATTACATCACCTTTTCCTGCCGCACAGGAGCTCAAAGCAGAAGCAATTCACAAGTGCCGGTCAGCTGCTACCTGAAATTTCCATTGTCCGAGTTTCAAACCTGAAGTTCTCTAAAGCTAAGTACCCCGTTGGGAATCATTTTTTTCTTGCTCTAACCGATGTCAGAAAGTTAACAATTGTCTTGCCTGTGGAAAACAAATACCTCAGATTTTCATTCTTACTGCGTCACCTGTTTAGGCCCAGACCATTACGTTCCTCGCTGTCTGATTTGTGCATTGTTTAACTCCTGAACTATTCATCATCGGGCTGTCTTTGTCACTAAATTCTTTCGCTCTCGTTCTCCGTTTTCTAAAATGGCTTCGATAAGCCATCCAACTACCGATCTTCCGAAAAAACGATGGATAAAGACAGACACAGACTGCATTGGTCCAGAACTGCAAACGATGCTTCCATTAAGCTAGTCGCCAGTCTGCCGGTACTCAGTGAGGCGCCGCAGCCCGATACCCGCTTCTACAGATTCGCAGGCCACTGCTGAGAACCGCTCGAGTCCGGTATGCCACGAGATGATGCTTCAACTATGGAACCTGCGGATGTCTCTACCTTGGATGGGTCCGGAGCCACTGTGCAGGCACCGGCTTCTGAGGGTGTATTCCAACCTTCCGATGTTCGAATTAAACTACTTTGTTTCTGACTAAAACTACCGAGTTTCTCGGACCCAGAGTTCGCACTACGCCTAGATAACCAACCAAAGCGCATGCTCAAGCTCCCATACCACAGAAACAAATGCTTAGAATGGCTGAAGACCTTATAACTTTAATTAGGGGAATCCAGCCTTCCTCCTCTAAAAAAAAACAAGGACTGATTTTCCTTCTGATTCTGCAGACCATGAGTCCAATGACTGATTACCAGGACATTCCCTTATGTACCTATGAGGATTTAGATGCAGAGGATTCCATTCCATCACCCTCTCCTCCAGAGGACAATTCTTTGGTGAAACCATGCATACCTTGAGAGAGCATTTCCGCTAGGAATGCCAGGACTACCCACAGTCCAAAAAGAGACTCAGAGAATTTTAAGACTTTCCTCAGCACAGGCCTCTAGCTATACCCCCCCTGTCCTGGATATTGTAGATTATCTTCATGGAATCCAGTCTTACTTCAGATACCTTACCACCAGCTCCGAGAAAGCCTGACCCGGTACTACAGAGTACCAGTCTCTCACAAATTTCTCTCTAAGAATCCCACTGCGGATCCAGAGACCATTTCCCAGGGACCTAAAGGTATTAAGGCTACTACAACCAAAAACCCTACCCCCTTGGACAGGGATTCTAGAACTTTAGACAGATTGGGTAAGAAGGTATATACCTCTGCAACTCTTGCCATAAGGGCTTTAAATTGCCAGTTTCACATGTTGAATTACCAGCAACATATTATGGAACTAATTAAACAGAAAATGTTGCTTCCAGATTGTGCAGAAAACAAAGATTTACAAGAGTTAATGCATTCTGCAAACCAAGTTAGTAAACATACTTTGCAGTGTGGTTTTGATGCCTTAGAAGCATCTTGCAGGGCTGCTGTCACTAGGTCTGTTCTGAGAAGGCATGCTTGGCTGAGGGAACAAATCTTGCCAGACCATATCAAAGCAAAATTACTAGATGCTCCATTAAACTAGGAACGTTTGGCACAAAAGCAGAAGACTTTCTTCTTAAAAAGATGGAGGGAAAAGCTAAATCTATGCAAACTGTTACAGATTTCTTACGGGGAAAGCCACCTAGATTCAGTAGGCATTGGCCTTCTAAAAACTGGTCCTTTCCAGTCCCTCCCAGGCCTTCAGTCCAAATCCAGGGGCAACAGACCACCAAGACTACAGTCTCAGGGTATGCAGAGATCTAAGCAATGGAGTGCTCCTGCCTCAAAAACAGGGAGTGTAAGCCACCCCCTTATGGAAAAAGTTCACAATGACTTGTCTATCATCCTTCCCAGCCATGCCCAAGTACTTGCACCCCTAGGAGGAAAACTCACCCTGCATGCAAAAAGTCCATTGCAAAGGACCGATGGATCCTAAACATTGTATCCCAGGGATACAGATTCTACTTCCACTCACTGCCAACCCTAAGGGGGTTACCAGACCTTCCTCCAAACCAGTGGGCAGAGGCTCAAAAGCAAGTACTTTCTCTTCTCAGAATCAAGGCTATTCAACCTGTTCCAGTAGAGCAATGGGGACAGGGTTTTCTACTCCAGACTGTTCCTGGTGCCCAGAAAAGAGAGCTCATGGCACCCTATCCTGGATCTGTCCATTCTCAACACTTTCCTGGTGGTCCCAAAATTCAAAATGCTTACACTACAACAGCTGCTTCCTATGCTAGCCAAGGACGCCTGGCTAGTCACCCTAGACTTAAAAGAAGCCTGTCTGCACATCCCCTTAAGGGAATCTTGCAGGAAATATCTACGTTTTAGGGCAGGCTCTATGCACTATCAGTTCTCTGCACTTCCCTTTGGCTTATCTACTGCACCCAGGGTATTCACAAAGTGCCTGGCCTCCAGCAGGCAGAGAAATGTTCAAATTTACCCATACTTGGATGATTGCCTGATTCAGGTGGACAGTCAGGAATTGCTACTTCAGCACCTGGCATTTGTAAAGAGACTTCTAACTTCTCTGGGGTACACCATCAATGAAAATAAATCACATCTGGGAGCAAGCTTGAACACAACTTCCCAGATGGCATTCCTCATTCCAGAAAAGCAGGTTCATTTGACAAACTACTAAAAACTAATGGCCACCCAAACCCAGCTGTCTGCAAGAAATATACTGCAAGCTCTAGAATTCATGGCCTCCTGCATTCTACTAATTCCTTATGCAAAACTGCATATGAGGAAACTTCAATGGTACTTAAAAATTCTCTGGCGTTCAACATTCTCAGGACTTGGAAACACTGCTTCCTATCATTCCTTGTCTAAGGGCAGAGTTCCCTTGGTGGGCAGAGGCTTGCATCCACAACAAGGGACTTCCTTTCACTCAACCCCTCACCACCCAAACCCTGACAACAGATGCATCAGACTATGCATGGGGGGCTCACATGGCAGGCAGATGCATTCAAGGCAAATGGAGCCCAGGACAAATTCACCTGCATATCAATCACAAAGAAATATTAGCTGTACAAAATGCTCTGAGCCTTCAAATATCTTATCCTTCCAGGACAACTCTTGATAAAGCCAGACAACACCAGAGTTATGTAGTACATAAACAAGCAGGGGGGAACTCATTCCTAGCGCCTCTGCAGGTTAGCCATGGACCTGTGGAACACAGCCTTGCGCAACCAAGTGCACCTGCAAGCTCAATTTGCCAGGCAAACAAAATTCACTGGCAGACGACTTAAGCAGAAATCTATTGGACCCACGCGAATGAAAACTGGAAACCAACTCATTCAAACTTCTAATCAACAGGTGGGGGACACCAGAGGTGGACCTCTTTGCCTCCCACCAAAACCGTCAATTGAGCAAATTTTGCACCAGAAATCTCCACAGCCAAGCATGGTGAGTGGATGCCCTATCCTTGACTTGGGAAAGCCTCTCATTTTATGCCTTCCCTCTCTGCCCCTCCTCTCAAAAGTACTACTCAAGATAAAGCAGAACAGACCATGGACAATCCTTATTGCACCAGACTGGCCACGCCAGCACTGGTACCCACTCCTACACAGTCTGACAGCACTGCCACCTTGGCACCTACATCAGACCCCCCTCCATGCTGTCCCAGTGGGGTAGACAGATTTTGCATCCTCAGCTGCAAACACTGAACCTTGCAGCTTGGCATATTCCATGAACACAATACCAGTAATCCTCAGCAAACAAGTGCTGGATGTCATCCTTGAGGCCAAAAGGCCTAGTACTAGGAAATCCTATTCAGAAAAGTGGAAAAGATACTGTTCTTAGAGCCATTCTCTAGGAAAGGACACAGCCGTGTCCTCCTTACCTCAAATCATGGATTACCTAGCGGAGCTGCTCCACAAAGGCCTATCCGTCTCATGAATTAAGATTCATGCCTCTGCCATCTCAGCTCATACTGAGCCTCCTGTCTTTTCCTACCCTCTGATCAAACTGTTCCTGAGAGGAGCTAACAATTTAAGACCCCAGAGGAGAGCTCCCACCCCTACCCTGGGACCTTAACTTTGTACTAGAGAAGCTCACGCTTCCCCCTTTTGAACCTGCTGCTTCAGCAGAGTTAAAATTCCTCTCTTGGAAAACAGCCTTACTTCTAGCCATCACTTCAGCAAGAAGAGTGTCTGAGCTACAGGCACTAATGGCTGTGGAACCATCATTTTCTAAGCTGACAGGGTCTCCCTCAGGACTAACCCAACATTTATGCCCAAGGTGGTATCCAGTGTGGCTTTAAACCAATCCATCCATTTACCAACCGTTTTCCCTAATCCTCAAAATAAAGGAGAGATGATCCTACACTCCTTGGATGTGCACAGACAGCTCCGGTTCTACCTTGACAGGGCTAAGCCTTTCTGAAAATCTGATCAGCTGCTAATCAGCTTTGCTACAGGGGCAGAGGGCAAGGCCATTTCAAAGCAAACCATTTCCAAATGGATAGCACACTGCATCCATTTCTGCTACAGACATCATAGAAAACTGGTAATCTACTAGTGTAGTACCTCGCACTTAGTTCTGCGCAGCTTTGGCCGTGCCGTCAATGATTAGCACATCAAGTGGGTGGGGATATCGAGGAAGACTGACAGGCATGCTAATTCATGTCCTGTAAACTGCTAAATATTCACACACAACAAACTCCATCCTCGTAGAAATTACTTCTCCTTTTTCGCACCCCCTTGTGGGGGTGCTGCGCCCAACACCCCCCCCCCCCTGCTTCTTTTCAGATTTGGATGCCTTAAGGCCAGGTGACCAGCTCAGCACTGAACAAGTGCTGTGCAACAGTGCTGCTAGCATCTTCGGGAAACATTTTCAGCCGTTAAAATGTAACAATATTGTTTAGAGAAACAGTTTGATTGTGTGAACTCTGCCCAATTGACAAATGTATGTACAACACGTATTTTAGATTTATGTCCCCAATAAAACATTTCATTTGTTGGTACTGAATGTCTACAATAAAACATTGGGTTGCTTTCGGCATAGATGTTGAATATTAATTATATTGCATTCCGCACACTGTTGAAAAATCATGCTGCTGCTGCCTCCACAGGGCTGGAGGCGTGTTTGGGGCAGGCTTTGCTACTGCGCATCCTGCGAGGTACTACACTAGTAGATTACCAGAAAACCGACCTCACAGGGGATCAGTACTCATTCTACTAGGGCTACCTCAGCTTCTACAGCATTTATCAGGGGAGTCCATACCAGGGACATCCTGGAGTTATGTACACACCTTCACCAAGAATTACCACTTGTCGTTTTCTAAATCCAGAGCTGGATTTGCCACAGCAGTCTTACAAAGCCTGCTAGCCAGCCCTAATACTTCTTGACTGCCTCCACCCTTACTCAGCTTTGGGAATCAACCCAAGTGTGATGACTGCAACAGTGAAACATGAAGAACATAGTACAGTTGTGTACACAAATATAGATGTTGGAGTGTATTCACTGTTGCAGTCCTGGTTACACTCCCTCCAGCCCCCTGACTTTTCTAGACTTTCTATCTATCCCATTTTTGGCCATATCTTATGGCTATGGTATTTACTTTTTACTGAAGGTGTTCCACATCATGTAATTGCTTCCTGGTGCTCCTGACATCTGGGATAAGAATAACTGATATAATGGCGTCAGCTGCATGTTTTATACCCCTGACGACCTGACGTCATGGAAGAGGCGACAGCATCCGATGCAGAAATCCAAGCATCTACATTTATGGTAAGTGTACACAACTGTACTTTACCAAATTCTCCTTGAGGTACTATTATGATGCTTATGCATTGTGTTGAGCTTCAACGTCTACATCAGTCATGCATAGATTTGCCTGGCTACGGACCCAGAATTTACCAGATAATGTCAAATTTGACATTCTTAATGTCTTCCTGGATAAAGCGGTTTTGTTTGTCACTTATCTGTGGAAGTTCTAAAGAGGTTTAAAGTAGGAAGCTAATTCAAGCGGGAAAGCAAATTTTTCATTCCCCTATAGGTATGGTAGTTCATAAGCAGTTACTAGGATTGAAGTACAGATGAAAAGTGAGGAACTTAGCTGACTTTCCCAGTTGCCAACAAGCAGTGTCTGGTTGTCACTTGCTCAAGGTCACACAGTAGGTAAATGAGGGCTGAGAGAATCAAACCCTTTACCACAAACTATATATAGCTCACCGCCTTAACCCTCTCTGCCAACTGGCAGACGAGAACAAGCAGGTGCCTTTGCGATATGAACTCATGACCTCTGGCTTACTAGGCCAGTGCTTTAACCTTTGAGCCTCAAGGCCACAGATTATACAACCACAGATGGGACTCAAATCCACAGTACCAGACTTTTGAGGTCCATGCCTTATTCATTAGGCAATTGTACCAAAATACAACAGAAATTCCTCCTAGTCTGTGACATTTTACAGGAAATCATTAAGCAAACAAAATAAAAGTCAGGAGAGCAACTATTTTTAGGTAGCAATGGTAGGGCAATGCAGCCAACGCCATTACATCACCTTTTCCTGCGCACAGGAGCTCAAAGCAGAAGCAATTCACAAGTGCCGGTCAGCTGCTACCTGAAATTTCCATTGTCCGAGTTTCAAACCTGAAGTTCTCTAAAGCTAAGTACCCCGTTGGGAATCATTTTTTTCTTGCTCTAACCGATGTCAGAAAGTTAACAATTGTCTTGCCTGTGGAAAACAAATACCTCAGATTTTCATTCTTACTGCGTCACCTGTTTAGGCCCAGACCATTACGTTCCTCGCTGTCTGATTTGTGCATTGTTTAACTCCTGAACTATTCATCATCGGGCTGTCTTTGTCACTAAATTCTTTCGCTCTCGTTCTCCGTTTTCTAAAATGGCTTCGATAAGCCATCCAACTACCGATCTTCCGAAAAAACGTATGGATAAAGACAGACACAGACTGCATTGGTCCAGAACTGCAAACGATGCTTCCATTAAGCTAGTCGCCAGTCTGCCGGTACTCAGTGAGGCGCTTTCGCAGCCCGATACCCGCTTCTACAGATTCGCAGGCCACTGCTGAGAACCGTTCGGAGTCCGGTATGCCACGAGATGATGCTTCAACTATGGAACCTGCGGATGTCTCTACCTTGGATGGGTCCGGAGCCACTGTGCAGGCACCGGCTTCTGAGGGTGTATTCCAACCTTCCGATGTTCGAATTAAACTACTTTGTTTCTGACTAAAACTACCGAGTTTCTCGGACCCAGAGTTCGCACTACGCCTAGATAACCAACCAAAGCGCATGCTCAAGCTCCCATACCACAGAAACAAATGCTTAGAATGGCTGAAGACCTTATAACTTTAATTAGGGGAATCCAGCCTTCCTCCTCTAAAAAAAAAACAAGGACTGATTTTCCTTCTGATTCTGCAGACCATGAGTCCAATGACTGATTACCAGGACATTCCCTTATGTACCTATGAGGATTTAGATGCAGAGGATTCCATTCCATCTGCCTCCCCTCCAGAGGACTTTTCTTTTGGTGAAACCATGCATACCTTGAGAGAGCATTTCCGCTAGGAATGCCAGGACTACCCACAGTCCAAAAAGAGACTCAGAGAATTTTAAGACTTTCCTCAGCACAGGCCTCTAGCTATACCCCCCCTGTCCTGGATATTGTAGATTATCTTCATGGAATCCAGTCTTACTTCAGATACCTTACCACCAGCTCCGAGAAAGCCTGACCCGGTACTACAGAGTACCAGTCTCTCACAAATTTCTCTCTAAGAATCCCACTGCGGATCCAGAGACCATTTCCCAGGGACCTAAAGGTATTAAGGCTACTACAACCAAAAACCCTACCCCCTTGGACAGGGATTCTAGAACTTTAGACAGATTGGGTAAGAAGGTATATACCTCACGGCTCTGCCATAGAACTTTAAATTGCCAGTTTCACATGATTGAATTACCAGCAACATATTATGGAACTAATTAAACAGAAAATGTTGCTTCAGATTGTCACAGAAAACAAAGATTTACAAGAGTTAATGCATTCTACCAAACCAAGTTAAGTAAACATACTTTGCAGTGTGGTTTTGATTGCGCCCGGCATCTTGCAGGGCTGCTGTCACTAGGTCTGTTCTGAAGGCATGCTTGGCTGAGGAACAAATCTTGCCAGACCATATCAAAGCAAAATTACTAGATGCTCAATTTAAACTAGGCGTTTGGCACAAAAGCAGAAGACTTTCTTCTTAAGATGGAGGAAAAGCTAAGTCATGCACGAGCTGTTACAGATTTCTTACGGGGAAAGCCACCCTAGATTCCGATGAAGCGTGGCCTTCTAAAACCTGGTCCTTTCCAGTCCCTCCCAGACCTTCAGTCAGTCCAAATCCAGGGCAACAGACCACCAAGACTACAGTCTAGGTATGCAGAGATCTAAGCAATGGAGTGCTCCTGCCTCAAAACAGGAGTATAAGCCACCCCCTTATGGAAAAGTTCACAATGACTTGTCTATCATCCCTTCCAGCCAAAGCCTTAGTACTTGCACCCCCTGGGAGAAAACTCGCCCTGCAGCCAAAGTCCATTACCGATGGATCCTAAACATTGTATCCAGGGATACAGATTCACTTCCACTCTGCCAACCCTGGGGGTTACCAGACCTTCACTCAAACCAAATTGGGCAGAGGCTCAAGAAAGCAAAGTACTTTCTCTTCTCAGGATAAGGCTATTCAACCTGTTCCAATTTGAAACCAATGGGACAGAACTTTTCTATAGACGCTATTCCCTGAATTGCCCAGAAAGAGAGCTCGCGGCACCTATCTGGATCTGTCCATTCTCCAACACTTTCCTGGTGGTCCCAAAATTCAAAATGCTTACACTACAACAGCTGCGCCTATACTGGCCAAGGGCCCTGGCTGAATCACCCCTAGACAAAAAGAAGCCTGTCACATCCCTTAGAGATCTTGCAGGAAATATCTACGTTTGGGAGCAGGCTCTATGCACTTATCAGTTCTCTGCGCTTGCGCGCGAGCCATCTACTGCACCCGGGTATTCACGAGAAGTGCCTGGCCTCCAACCGGAACAGAGTATTCAAATTTACCATGCTTGGATACAGTTACTTACGGATTCAGGTGGACAGTCAGGAATTGCTACTTCAGCACCTGGCATTTTGTAAAGGGAACTTCTTCTCACAGGGTACACCATCAATGAAAATAAATCACATCTAGGAGCAAGCTTGAACACAACTTCCCAAGATGAATACCCTCATTCCAGAAAAGCAAGTGGTTCATTTGACAAACTACTTTGAAACTAATGGCCACCCAAAACCCAGCTATCTGCAAGAAATATACCGGGTGCACACAAACTCTAGAATTCACTTGGCCTCCTGCATTTCTACTAAATTCCTTATGCAAAAACTGCATATGAGGAAACTTCAATGGTACTTAAAAAATTCTCTGGCGCTTCAACATTCCTTTTTTCAGGACTTGGAAACACTGCTTCCTATATCATTTCCTTGTCCTAAGGGCAGAGTTCCCTTTGGTGGAGCAGAGGCTTTGCATCTACTACAACAAGGGACTTCCCTTTCACTCAACCCCTCACCACCCAAACCCTGACAAGCAGATGCATCAGACTATGCATGGGGGCTCATTATGGCAGGCAAATGGTCATTTCAAGGCAAATGGAGCCCAGGACAAATTCACCTGCATATCAATCCCCACGAGGAAAATATTAGCTGTACAAAAATGCTCTGAGCCTTCAAATATCTTGTGATCCCTTCCAGGACAACTTTGCCAGTAAAGCCACAGACAACACCAGAGTTATGTGAGTGCTACGCCAAACAAGCAGGGGGGAACTCATTCCTACAGCGCCTCTGCAGGTTGGGCTATGGACACCAGTGGAACACAAGCCTTTATGCGAACCAAGTGCACGCCTGCAAGCTCAATTTGCCAAAGGCAAAGCAAAATTCACTGGCAGATCCGGCTTAAAAGCAGAAATTCTATTGGACCCACGCTTGAGATGAAAAACTGGAAACCAACTCATTTCAAACTTCTAATCAACAGGTGGGGACACCAGAGGTGGACCTCTTTTACCTCCACACCAAAACCGTCAATTGAGCAAATTTTGCACCAGAAATTCCCTCACAGCCAAGCATGGTGAGTGGATGCTCCTATCCTTTGACTTGGGAAAGTACTCTCATTTTATGCCTTCCCTCTCTGCCTCCTCCTCAAAAGTACTCACTCAAGATAAAACCAGAGACAGACCATGGACAATCCCTTATTGCACTGTGATCACACTGGCCGCCAGCACTGGTACCATCACTTCCTACATTAGATCTGACGACAGCACTGCCACCTTGGCAGCTTCATCAGACCCCCTCCATGCTGTCCCAGTGGGGTAGACAGATTTGGGAGATCCTCAGCTGCAAACACTGGAACGCCTTGCAGCTTGGCATATTCCATGAACACAATACCAGTAATCCTCAGCAAACAAGTGCTGGATGTCATCCTCAGGAGGCCAAAAGGCCTGAAGTAGAAATCTATTCAGAAAAGTGGAAAAGATACTGTTCTTAGAGCCATTTTCTAGGAAAGGACACAGCCGTGTCCTCCTTACCTCAAATCATGGATTACCTAGCGGAGCTGCTCCACAAGGCCTATCCGTCTCATGAATTAAGATTCATGCCTCTGCCATCTCTATAGCTCATATACTGAGCCTCCTGTCTTTTTACCCTCTGATCAAACTGTTCCTGAGAGGAGCTAACAATTTAAGACCCAGAGGAGAGCTCCCACCCCCTACCCTGGGACCTTAACTTTGTACTAGAAGCTCACGCTTCCCCTTTGAACCTGCTGCTTCAGCAGAGTTAAAATTCCTCTCTTGAAAACAGCCTTACTTCTAGCCATCCTTCAGCAAGAAGAGTGTCTGAGCTACAGGCACTAATGGCTGTGGAACCATCATTTTCTAAGCTGACAGGGTTCTCCCTCAGGACTAACCTGCCCAACATTTATGCCCAAGGTGGTATCCAGTGTGGCTTTAAAACCAATCCATCCATTTACCAACCCGTTTTTCCTAATCCCCACTCAAAATAAAGGAGAGATGATCTCTACACTCCTTGGATGTGCACAGACAGCTCCCTGGGTTCTGCACCTTGACAGGGCTAAGCCTTTCTGAAAATCTGATCAGCTGCTAATCAGCTTTGCTACAGGGGCAGAGGGCAAGGCCATTTCAAAGCAAACCATTTCAAATGGATAGCACACTGCATCATTTCTGCTACTGGGACATCATAGAAAACTGGTAATCTACTAGTGTAGTACCTCGACTTGCCTAGTTCTGCGCAGCTTGTTGTACGTGCCGATCAATGATTAACACATCAAGTGGGTGGGAATGATCCGAGGAAGACTGACAGGCATGCTAATTCATGTCCTGTAAACTGCTAAATATTCACACACAACAAACTCCATCCTCGTGAGAAATTACTTCTCCTTTTTCAAGCACCCCTTTGTGGGGTACTAATAACCATGCTCAACACCTTCCGCTTCTTTTCAGACTTGGATGCCTTAAGGCCAGGTGACCAGCTCAGCACTGAACAAGTGCTGTGCATGCAGATGCTGCTAGCATCTTAACGGCGAAACAGTTTCAACGTTAAAATGTAACAATATTGTTTAGAGAAACAGTTTGATTGTGAACTCTGCCCAATTGACAAATGCGTCTGTATGTACAACAGTATTTTTAGATTTTATGTCCCCAATAAAACATTTCATTTGTTGGTACTGAATGTCTACAATAAAACATTGGGTTGCTTCGGCATGTAGATGTTGAATATTAATTATATTGCATTCCGCACACTGTTGAAAAATCATGCTGCTGCCTCCACAGAATTTCGGCTGAGGCGTGTTTGTAACGGAGCTTTGCTAATAAAAGCATCCTCGCGAGGTACTACACTCAGTAGATTACCAGAAAACCGACCTCACAGGGGATCAGTACTCATTCTACTAGGGCTACCTCAGCTTCTACAGCATTTATCAGGGGAGTCCATACCAGGGACATCCTGGAGTTATGTACACACCTTCACCAAGAATTACCACTTGTCGTTTTCTAAATCCAGAGCTGGATTTGCCACAGCAGTCTTACAAAGCCTGCTAGCCAGCCCTAATACTTCTTGACTGCCTCCACCCTTACTCTCCAGCTTTGGGAATCAACCCAAATGTGATGACTGCAACAGTGAAACATGAAGAACATAGTACAGTTGTGTACACAAATATAGATGTTGGAGTGTATTCACTGTTGCAGTCCTGGTTACACTCCCTCCAGCCCCCTGACTTTTCTAGACTTTCTATCTATCCCATTTCTTTTGGCCATATCTTATGGCTATGGTATTTACTTTTTACTGAAGGTGTTTCCATCATGTATAATTGCTTCCTGGTGCTCCTGACACATCTGGGACAAGAATAACTGATATAATGGCGTCAGCTGCATGTTTTATACCCTGACGACCTGTGGCCACGTCATGGAAGAAATTTGACAGCATCCGATGCAGAAATCCAAGCATCTACATTTATGGTAAGTGTACACAACTGTACTTTACCAAATTCTCCTGAGGTACTATTATGATGCTTTTATGCATTGTGTTGAGCTTCAGCGTCTACATCAGTCATGCATAGATTTGCTAGCTCTGGCTCACGGACCCAGAATTTACCAGATAATGTCAAATTTGACATTCTTAATGTCTTCCTGGATACAAAGCGGTTTTTGTTTGTCCTCTATCTGTGGAAGTTCTAAAGAGGTTTAAAGTAGGAAGCTAATTCAAGCGGAAAGCGAATTTTTCATTCCCCTGCATAGGTATGGTAGTTCATAAGCAGTTACTAGGATTGAAGTACAGATGAAAAGTGAGGAACTTAGCTGACTTTCCCAGTTGCCAACAAGCAGTGTCTGGTTGTCACTTGCTCAAGGTCACACAGTATTAGGTAAATGAGGGCTGAGAGAATCAAACCACCTTTTACCACAAAACTATATAGAAGCTCACGCCTTAACCCTCTCTGCCAACTGGCAGACAGAAACAAGCAGGTGCGCTTTAAGCGATATGAACTTTCATGACCTCCCTGGCTTACTAGGCCAGTGCTTTAACACTGTGAGCCTCAGGCCTCAATTACAGATTATACAACCACAGATGGGACTCAAATCCCACAGTACCAGACTTTTGAGGTCCATGCCACCCCTTATTCATTAGCAATTAAATTAAAATACAACAGAAATTCCTCCTAGTCTGTGACATTTTACAGGAAATCATTAAGCAAACAAAATAAAAGTCAGGAGAGCAACTATTTTTAGGTAGCAATGGTAGGGCAAGTCTAAGAAAGAGAGAGGAGCTCCTAGGGGCCCAGTCTTTCGGGGAAAAAAAAAAGGGGGGGGGCAAACTATGCTAACCTTTTCTTCCCCATCCCCCCTCCCTACCGGGACTGCCCTCTAGACCTACAGAATTCTGTCCCATCCTCAAAACAGAGTAAACTTTTTTTACTCCCATCATAGCAGATATGCTTTCCTAGGAAGTAATACGACCTGTAACGGAAAGTCAAAAGAGAAAAGGATTGTATTCAGGAATATTTCTGGTACACAAGAAGGAAGGAACCTGGAGATCTGTTTTAGAGCTATCTTTTTACAAGTCTGCATGCCAAGGTCCTGAAGTTCAGAATGCTTATTCTGCCGTCTCCCTTGCACCTTGACCCTTCCTCTAAGTTCTTGGTAACTTTGGATCGAAAAGATGCTTAAACCCATATACTCACTCAAAGAAACGTTAGACAGTTAAGATTTTTTCTTTCTGGTTCGCATTTTTTAGTTATTTCCCTTTGGTTTGTCTTTAGTAGTATATCTGATGTTAATCTTCATTTATTCCTTATTGATGGGTATCTGTTCCATCTTCTGAACGGAGTAGGCTGTTATAACAAGCTCACACCAGCCAAAAATAACTCTCAAGCTAAGCTTACCCATAGTGCCCCTCTCTCACCTCAGATCTCGTTTGCCGCATGTAATATCAATATGCGTCAAGCCAACTCTGAAGCTAATTGACTTAAAATTTATACTTTTGAAATAAATTTTCTCCACTTTTGTGAATTTTTATCTTATTAGTCGTTTAGAGTTTGCTACCCATTGCTTCTGATTCTTTTAACAAGTTTTTTGATATTTTTCGTACCATTGTTGGTACAGGCCTTCCGTACCTCCACGGTAATCTTTAATACCATTGCTGGTACCCCCTTTTTTTTTACCCATTGGGTACTACTTACATATATATATATATATATATATATATATATATATATATATATATATATATATATGTGTGTGTGTATGTATATATATATATATATATATATATATGTATATATATATATGTATATATATATATATATATATATATATATATATATAAAATGTGTGTATGTATGTATAATATATATGTATGTGTGTATAGATATATACATATATATATATATATGTATGTGTCTGTGTATATGTATGTATGTATATATATATATATATATATATATATGTATGTATATGTATATATATTAAAAAAAATCTGCTTTTACTGTATTTGTGTTTCTTCCTACTTTATTTTGCTTTTGCGTCATCTTAAAAGTACTCAGTTGTATTTATTACTGCTTGGTGCAACTCATTCTAAGCCTTTTAGTTTAAGCAGTTGGGCTTCAGACCAGTTGTTTTACGTTAAAAGGGGTCGTGGTCTGCACTCTTGTGGGAGGAGAGGCTGGACTCTACCCTTCTAGCTGGGAATTTCTGGTTAAAGGCTTATATTTTAGTGCCTGCATATCTAAACTGCTTCTTACTGAAATTGGTACACCTTGTTTGCTGTAGCATAGACTAGATCCAGGCCTGCTGAATCTAGCTTTGTTTGTATAACCTGAGCACTAACCCAGGCATTCTTTAAAGTATTCAGTTGTATTTATTACTGCTTGGTAGTAACTTGATTAAAGTGTAGCTATCATTCTAAGTCTTTTGGATTAAGCACTTGGGCTTCAGACCAGTTGTTTTACATTAGGAAGGTTTGTGGCCTGCACTGCGGTGGCAGGACAAGGTAGCTTACATCCTAAGTTGGGAACTGCTGATTGAGGGCTCAGTGTCTGTTATTCTAAAAGTGTATTAGTTCTGGTTTAAGCACTTGGGCTTCAGGCCAGTTATTTTACATTAAGAGGGTTTGTGGTCTGCACTCTTGTGGGAGGAGAGGCTGGACTCTGCCCTTCTGAGCTCGGAATTTCTGGTTAAAGGCTTATAGTGCCTGCATATTTGAACTGTTTCTTAGTGAAATTGGTACACCTTGTTTGCTGTAGCATAGACTAGATCCAGGCCTGCTGAATCTAGCTTTATTTGTATACTGCTTGTTTGTTTGCTTATTTCCCTGAAACGCTAATTCCACCTAAAACGCGGCTTTTCAGTGCTTCTGTGGATCCATAGTGATATCTGCGTTGCTTACTGTACTTATTTCCTTGTTTCACTTGAAAGAAAGTTACTGTTTGTCGTTTTTGCATTGAAGTTACCTGAAACACATTGCATTTAAGTTACCTGGCACTTGCTCACTAAAGCAATTATATAAGTCAGCACTAAAATATTAAAAGCACTACACCCTCACAAACTCCCCTTGAGTACCTTGTTCCCCATTGGCCCTTTTTTCAATTATAAAGGAATTCCCAATACTATTCTAGCATGTCTAAAGGTCAGTTGTCAATCTCCTCTCCGGTCCAGCTGGTGAATCTGGGAATCTTGAGGCAATGTTACAACTGCCTCATGTACACAGACAACCCTCTCCTCCTCCCAACAAATTCCAACACATGTGAGAGATGCAACCATATAGCCAAACTGGAGGCTAAGCTCTCTCAACTCAGTACTGGCGTAACCAGTCAGGAGGAGAAGGAAACCACACTCACTACAATTCCAGTCTCACATAGACCTACCACGACAACAAACCAAACACATAAACACACAAAAACATTCTCGGAGGCTCTAAATAAAAATCTGCCTAAGCAGCAGAGACCTCCAAGCAGACACCCAAGCAACCGCTACCCCAAAACAAAACACGTGCAACACATAGCTCACAAAGCCAGTGTGCCGAACAGTCACAGCCCTTAAGGCTAAACAACACACCTGATACACTTGTAATAGGTGACTCTATCGTCAGGCACACTGGCGTCCCGCTCACCAGGCTGAACAAGGAGAAGGTCACGGTGAGCTGCCTGTCGGCGCTAGGATCCGCCACATAACACAAGCACTCAGGTCACTCCAAGGCAAGTACAAATATGACTGAGTCATTGTCCATGCTGGTGTGAATGACCTGAGGCGTACCTCCTGGACTACATGAAAAGAGACATAGAGGAGCTCTCTGAGCATGTAGCCCAGGCTGGTATGACCCTGACCTTGAGTAGCATCTTACCCTCACCAAGAATGATGCCACAATATGAAGACAAGATGATCAATTTCAACAATTGGCTTAAGTATTGGTGTCATTCAAAGGGGATCGAATGCCTGTCAGCCTGGGATGACATGCTCGACAAACCACGATGCTTCTCTAGGGACGGCTTGCACCTGTCACCCCTGGGCTTTCGGATATTGGCAAAGGCTCTTGCTACCCCCATAGTGCCTTTTTTAGGCAAGGCTCAAAAGACAAACCCACCTCCATAGGTATCACAAGGGATAAGAAACTAAGAGTAATGCTACTCAATGCCAGAAGTCTAAAC
This sequence comes from Protopterus annectens, assembly GCF_019279795.1. Classification (NCBI taxonomy): domain Eukaryota; kingdom Metazoa; phylum Chordata; order Ceratodontiformes; family Protopteridae; genus Protopterus; species Protopterus annectens. The sequence continues at coordinate 534,316,685 of NC_056725.1, read as the reverse complement.
CTCAAGATGCACGCACTCGAAACTCTCCTTAGCATGGAGAACATAGATATCTGTGCAGTAACAGAAACCTGGTTCAAGGCTCCGGACAGCACCCCAGCACTACTAGGTTATATCTCATACCATGCTTTTCGGCCCCAAAACTTGGACTGAACCACAAAAGGAGGAGTATCAATATTAGTCAACGATACCCACACCTCCAGGTTGGTGGCACAGCATGAAGCATCAGAGACTATCCATGTGCAACTAACAGTGGGTAAAACTGCCTTCCAGTTTATAGCCTGCTACAGACCACCCTCCCACACCCAGGAACCCCACTCAGCCTTCCTGAGAACACTGGAAAATATGAAGGTCTCTCCAAACACCATTATATTGGGCGACTTCAACTACCCAAACATAGACTGGGAGCATTACTCTAGCTCCAACACCCTAGCCCAAAGGTTCCTAGAATTTATAAACTCAAATGCTATGGAACAACTTGTTACCACTCCCACAAGAGGGAAAACATACTGGACCTGATCATCACCAACATGGGGACTCTATGCTCCAGACCAGAAGTGTATCCCTCACTGGTAAGATCAGACCATAAACTAATCTCACTGGATATTCACATCCGACCCCACCCCTGCCCAGAAAACCACAGTGAAAAACTTCTCTAAAGCAAATTTCACACTCCTCAAAACCGAGGTGGAATCCTTCAAAGCCCCGGGCCTGTGGAAAATCTGGCCCAGACCGCAGAATCCTTTATAAGCGCATTCTATGAACACCTTCAGGAATGCATGGATCATCACAATCCCAAATAAAACCAAGACCCAATCCTCCAAAGGCAGGCGTCCTGTCTGGTGGACCCCAACCATAAACAAACTATACAATAGAAGGAGGAAGCTACTACATGATAGAGCAAAATCCCAAAAGGAAGGCATCTCTGATCAGTATTAGCAAAAACTACGGGCACTCATAAAATCGTCTAAGGCCAGCTTGAGAGAAAAATTGCACAGGACACCAAGGATAATCACAAGGCTTTCTTTAGTTATGTTAGGAACCTGGGTGGGAATTCCCAGATATGCTCAGAATTAGTCCAAAATGACAAAAAATACACGAACCCACAGACATTGCCAACATCCTAGCTGACAGGTTCAGCG
>NC_056725.1:534120546-534295546 GCF_019279795.1 Protopterus annectens | reverse complement strand
CGGTAGCTTTTGTCGCTTCACAGTAAGATCTATAAGTTTCCAAATCCTTTTTCAAAGAATTTGGGTTCCGGCTATGTATGATGACATAACTGTAATATCCATATCGGTAACGGTAACTAGCTGATGGTATTTTGTTGGTATGTGTAATTTCCCATTGCGGTAATGGGTAAAAGCAGCAGCCAGTTATTTCGCATTTCATCTGAAATGTGAAGAACTTAATTTGGAAGGGCTATTGATTGGTAGCGCAGAAAGTGGAAATTGTGAAGGCTTTTGGTAGACATATTTACACATGATCTGTTTTGGAATCGTTTGTTTCCAAAACATCCCCAGTCCAAAATTTTGCAGAATCTTTAATAAAAGTGATAACGCGGGAATTAAATGTACCGTGAATAACTTGTAGGTTATTTTGCTTTTCATCCTTAGGGCTCTTATTGTCTGGTGGTGGAGTTGCACCAGAAATCTAATCTTCATATTCGATTGGAAATGAATATGCACGACTTTCAGGTGGTATGGAATCTCACCAAGCGCACGCAGCTTATGCAGATGCTTCTTTTAGAAATTATTCCTCAACACTTGCAGAAAATGCTGGCCTCCAAATCCTATCTTCAACTGTTACTGAATTCATAAGGAATAGACATGCCTGCAAGGAAGAAAACAGCCAAGGCATCAATGGTCAGAAAGGTTTGTTTTATGTATCAGTAAATGATTTGCGGCTGCACCTGTTAATCGCGAACAAAGCCAACTCTTTATTGAGAAATTAAGACATATCTACATTCTTTTTGAACTCGCTTTTATTGGTGATATTTTTTTGCAAGATTTTCCATTTTGCGTCTGAAGGTTTGCATCGTTATCAGTCTAGGTCCAGTTTGTGTTAAGTTTCATTACTTTAACTGAAATTTATTAATTTAGAAGTGCCACCATTAACAGAATACTTAATTCTGAAGATGCGGTCGTAGCGGGCCTTTTTTTCAACCATATATTAGAAAACTTAAAGGTAAACAGTATATCTGGATGTTAATCTTCATCTAATTCCTGACGGTGAGTTTGGTAGTTCCCAAGAAGCCTCTGAATTGACTCCTCTGCTATATCTTTCAAGTTCAAGGCTGTCCAAACCTCGGTGCTCAGGGTTCCACCCATAATGCTCGCTACAGAGATTGCCTCAGATCTCGCTTTATTTTGCCTAGACCACACACATGATGTTCATTTCATTCTCTAGCTTTGGCAGTTAAATTGTTTTTTTTTTCAATTCATTTCTTTGAATCCTCCTTTTCTTTTGTATTTTATATAGGTACTTCTACCCACTTCTCCGGCCCTAAGTAATTTCTGGTCTTACTATTACTGTTGGTAATTTGTCCGTTAAAGTTCTCCTTATATTTGGTACTGTTGCAGTATCTCTTAATAAATGCCATAGTTGGTATTATTTTCCTTTTCTTCCTTTTATTTAAATAAAAAAAAAATCTCTCGTCCCTTCCTTATCTCATTGCTGATAATGGCAAGACTGAAAAAGAATCTCCCCTAAAACCTTTCAAAGGGCACCTCAGTGATTCGAAGAGGTGTAGGAAATGTGAGGGTAAAATGCCCAATTCAGATGTAAGCACACTTTATTGCTTCTGTCTTCTAAGCAAGATTCACCTTTGTAAAAAAAAAATTGTGCGATGATCGCTTCTTCTAATCCCATATCCAAGCAAGACTGAAAGGAAGAACAAATTTATTTGCAAGGATCTTTTGAAATCTACTTTTGACGAGGCCATTTCTGGTTCCAAGGAGCAAAACTAGTGATACAGGAACTTTTTCCTCCTATGGTTTTTAAGAAAGGGTCATCGCTTGTTCAGAGGAAGCTTTGGAACATACTAAATAAATCTCAGCAAAATGTCCTTGTGCAATTCTCGAAGTTCTCACACAAGCACCATAGAACCTGTCTAATAATTCAACAAAATTGGCTTTGAAGCAGACAGTCAGCTCACATCAAGTACCAACAGTAGGTCAATCACCGGGTACCTAAGATGCTGGAGCTGCCTGTGCTCCCCAGAACTTCTTATCTCTGTCAGAACACTTTCAGAAATGGCCCTTTTGTGGAAGTGAGATCACTCTAGATCTCCTCCACCTGCATCGTGGAGGTCGACTTGAGTCTGTCGGAAGCTGATATTATGAGGCTAGGTGTGGATCCAGCTACTTGTGGTAAAAGGAGGATTACCTTCGGTTCTGAGTCATCACTGGGCCGAGACTGTACATTACGTGACTCCCTCAGACCCTCCTCCTCCAGCTCTATATTAGCCTTTGGAGCCTTCGATCCTGATACACTCTCGGGTCACTGACTCTGTTCCGATAGCTTTTTCATTTTCACTTGACAACCGGCCTTGAGTATCTCTGAGCCTTCAGCACTGGAACCCCCCAGGACCAGGACTCTGTGGTCGGTTCCAAGATGCCTCGGCACCTCGGCCCCTTCTGAGCCATCTACTCTCTCAGCCTTGGTCCCCGTAGTGTCGAATCTAGGCTCCTGGCCAGGGCCACTCTCCAGGTGCCGCGTGACCTCAAACCCAAAGTTGCTTTTCAGTTTTGGGCTCCCATTCCCAAGGGGAAACCCCGCCCCTGATTATGGAGACTGCATTGTCTGTTTGAATTCAGTCCTGCTTATCATCACTAAGTTGGGACATATTTCTTCCCTCAGCCTGAGCTACCATTGGTCTCACTCCCTGGACAGAGGGCACAAAAGTCCCAGGTGACTGTCACTTTAATGGTCTCTTCAGAAACTTCCCGGAGCATCCCCAATATCAATCCATGCTCCACCCCTGACTTATCACCAAAACTGATTGCTCAGCGGTTGTCTAAGATGCCCGACTCAATAGCGCCACTCCCCAGCAGCCGCGACTATGTACTATTCGGCACCAAAGAAGAAACACATTGGTCTAAGGGAATTCCTGTTGATGCCGTGGTGGTAGCAGCTGCCACCAAGAGGTGTAACTCATGGAAGAGTCCTACTATCCATTTAGTGCATTGGATAGATTTGGGAAGTGTGTTTATGCTTCAATGACCTTCTCTCCAAGGTTCTTGAATTATATGGCACATTTTGCCAGGTTGCAGTGAGAGTTGATAAAAGAACTTTCAAATACTTTCTCAGGAGCAGTGGCTGAAGAAATCCATGACAAAGTTTTCTCTCTGCTTGCACCCTAGTCGTAGTTCCAGTTTGTCCATGAGGCTCATAGCACATGTAACTGAAGGGACGACCAGGGTAGCGGGTTCAGGTATAGCTATTAGAAGGCACTCCTCGATGTGCTGGTGCAACTTTGCGGAGCCATTTAAAGCGCCATTCGTGAATGGTCCTTTTGACACATCTACCCTTTTTGGCCCAAAGGTTAAAGATACTCTAGCCAGAAGTGAGCAAGACTGTAAGACCCTGCCTGTCGTAGGCATATGTTTCTCCACCCCTCAGAGACCTTACTCAGGGAACCAAAGGAGTGGGAGGCTATATATATATATATATATATATATATATATATATATACACACACATATATATATACATTTGTGTGTATATATATGTGTGTATATATATATATATATATATATATATATATATATATATATATATACACACACACATATATATACATTTGTGTGTATATATATGTATATATAGAATATACACCTGCGGTTATGGTGCTGCGGTAGCGTTGTCGCCTCACAGTAAGACTATGTTTCCAAATTTTTTTCAAAAGAATTGGGTTCCGTTATGTATGATGACATAACTGTAATATCCATATCAACGTAACTAAATATGGTATTTTGTTGGTATGTGTACTTCTCCGCCAGGTAATGGGTGCAGTGCCAGTTATTGCATTATCTGAAATGAAGAACTTAATGGAAGGGGTTGTTGATTATAAGGAAAGTGGAAATTGTGAAGGCTTTTGGTGACATATTTAACATGATCTGTTTTGAATCGTTTGTTTCCAAAACATCCCCAGTCTAAATTTTTAATCTTTAATAAAAGTGATAACGTGAATTAAATGTACGTAATAACTTGTAGGTTATTTTGCTTTTCATCCTTAGGGCTCTTATTGCTGGTGGTGGAGCACCAGAAATCGAACTTGCTATTCGATTGAATGAATATGCACGCACTTTAGGTGGTATGGAATCTTACTGCGTACGAGCTTATGCAGATGCTTTAGAAATTATTCCCTCAACACTTGCAGAAAATGCTGGCCTAAATCCTATCTCAACTGTTACTGAATTAAGGAATAGACATGCCCAAGGTGAAAAAACAGCTGGCATCAATGTCAGAAAGGTTTGTTTTTATGTATCAGAATGATTTGCATGCACTACATAATCATAATTGAAGCAACTTTTGGCTGAGAAATTAAGACATATCTACATTCTTTTTGAACTCTTTTGTTGGTGATATTTTTTGCAAGATTTTCCATTTTATGTTCCGTTTACTGTTAATTTCAGTCTAGGTCCAGTTTGTGTTAAGCTTCATTACTTTAACTGAAATTCTATAATTTAGAAGTTAATTAACAGAATACTTAATTCTGAAGACGGTCGTAAGGCCTTTTTCAACTATATTAGAAAACTTAGAAGTAAATAGTATATCTGATGTTAATCTTCATCTAATTCCTGACGGTGAGTTTAGTTCTGAAGCCTCTGAATTGACTCTGCTATATCTTTCAGTTCGCGCTGTCCAAACTCTCGAGCCAGGCTCCACCCATAATGCTCCTCACAGAGATTGCCTCAGATCTCGTTTGCTGCTTCGCAGACCACACATGTTCATTTCATCTCTCTAGCTTTGGCAGTTAAATTGTTTTTTTTTTTCAATTATTTCTTTAACTCTTTCTTTTGTATTTTTATTAGTACTTCTACCCACTTCTCCGTCCTAAGTAATTTCTGTCTTACTATTACTGTTGGTAATTTGTCCGTTAAAGTTCTCCTTATATTTATACTGTTGCAGTATCTCTTAATACCATAGTTGGTATTATTTTCCTTTTCTTCCTTTATTTAAATAAAAAAAAAAAATCTTCTGTCCTTCCTTATCTCATTGCTGATAATGGCAGACCAAAAAGAATCTCCCTCAAAACCTTCAAAGGGCACCTCAGGATTCAAGAGGTGTAGGAAATGTGAGGGTAAAATGCCCAATTCAGATGGGCACACTTATTGTTTGTCTTGGCAAGATTCACCTGTAAAAAAATTGTGCGATTTATCGCTCTTTCTACTCCCATCCGTTGACTGAAAGGAAGAACAAATTTATTTTAAAAGGACTTTTGAAATCTACTTTTGACGAGGCCATTTCTGGTTCCAAGGAGAAAACTAGTGATACAGGAACTTTTTCCTCCCCATGGTTTTAAGAAAGGGTCATCGTTTGTTCAGAGTGCTTTGGAACATACTAAATAAATCTCAAAAATGTCCTCAGTACTGAAGTTCATTAGCACCATAGAACCTGTCTACACCAACAAAATTGGCTTTGAAGCAGACAGCCGCCTCCACATCGGTACCAACAGGTCAACCGGTACCTAAGATGCTGGAGCTGCCTGTGCTCCCCAGAACTTCTTATTCCCCTTCTGTGAACACTTTCAGAAATGGCCCTTTTGTGGAAGTGAGATCATCTAGATCTCCCTCCACGGCATCGGTGAGGTCGACTGAGTCTGTCGGAAGCTGATATTATGAGGCTAGTGGATCCAGCTACTTGTGGCAAGAGGATTACCTTCGGTTCTGAGTCAGTCCGGCGCCGAGACTGTACATACTGTGACTCCCTCGTACCCTCCTCCTCCAGCTCTATATTAGCCTTTGGAGCCTTCGATCCTGACACTTCGGCTTCGACTGACTCTGTTCCGATAGCTTTTTCATTTTCACTTCTGACAACCGTCTTGAGTATCTCTGAGCCTTCAGCACTGGAAACCCCCCAGGACCAGGACTCTGTGGTCGGTTCCAAGATGCTCGGTACCTTTTCGGTTCCTTCTGAGCCATCTACGTCTCTCAGTGCCTTGGTCCTTGTAGTGCCGACCCAGGCTCCTGGTCCAGGGCCACTCTCCTTGGTGCCGGGTGTGACCCCAGTTCCAAAGCAGTTTTTCAGTTTTGGGCTCCCATTCCTCTATGGGGGCACCTGCCTTCTGGATTATGGAGACTGCATTGTCTGTTTGGAATTCAGTCCTTGCCATCACTGTTGGGACATATTTCTTCCCCTCAGCCTGAGCTACCATTGGTCTCACTCCCTGGACAGAGGGCACAAAAGTCCCAGGTGACTGTCACTTTAATGGTCTCTTCAGAAACTTCCCCGGAGCATCCCCCAATGGAAGTCTCTCCAGGTCATCCCCTGGTAATGATCCCTTCAGGGACATCTTGGAAATCCTGAAGCATAGGGGGTGGCTGGTCGTCCACCCAGCCTTCCTTGGAGGAATCCGTATACCTGGAGGTGCTTCATGCCCAACCCTCCACTTTTTGGATTTCTCCACCCCGCTGACTGTCTTGCCAAACTGATTGCTCAGCGGTTGTGGAAGATGCCAGACTCAATAGAGCCACTCCCCAGGAGACCCGACTATGTACTATTCGGCACCAAAAGAAGAAACACATTGGTCTAAGGGAATTCCTGTTGATGCCGTGGTGGTAGCAGCTGCCACCAAGAGGTGTAACTCATGGAAGAGTCCTACTATCCATTTAGTGCATTGGATAGATTTGGGAAGTGTGTTTATGCTTCAATGACCTTCTCTCCAAGGTTCTTGAATTATATGGCACATTTTGCCAGGTTGCAGTGAGAGTTGATAAAAGAACTTTCAAATACTTTCTCAGGAGCAGTGGCTGAAGAAATCCATGACAAAGTTTTCTCTCTGCTTGCACCCTAGTCGTAGTTCCAGTTTGTCCATGAGGCTCATAGCACATGTAACTGAAGGGACGACCAGGGTAGCGGGTTCAGGTATAGCTATTAGAAGGCACTCCTCGATGTGCTGGTGCAACTTTGCGGAGCCATTTAAAGCGCCATTCGTGAATGGTCCTTTTGACACATCTACCCTTTTTGGCCCAAAGGTTAAAGATACTCTAGCCAGAAGTGAGCAAGACTGTAAGACCCTGCCTGTCGTAGGCATATGTTTCTCCACCCCTCAGAGACCTTACTCAGGGAACCAAAGGAGTGGGAGACGATGGTTTAGAAAATCCAAGGGGCATTTCCACAACTCACATGGTAAAGACTTCCCCCAGGGCAGAGGGGGGAGCAACAGAAGATTCCTCCCTAGGGGCAGAAATGGACAGCAGAATCAGCGGGTCCAGACAATCTTTCTCTGGCACTTGTATCAGCATCCCTGAAAGGATGCCTAATTGCCTTCCTGTGGAGGCAGTCGGGGGACTGTTATCCCTGCAACCTACCAGCCTGGCAGGCAATAACTTCGGACAAATGGGGGCAGGAAGTAATATTCAGAGCCTACCAGATTCCACTGTCCAACTCCCAAAGCCCAGAAACAACTCCCAGATAGTCCACCCAATCAAAGGGAATCAGCAGTCTTAGAAATTCAAAAACTGCTCAAGAGTCTTCCAAAAAGTCCCACCAGACCAAACTGGATCCGGGGTTTACTCAAGATTCTTTAGTGCCCAAAAAACAGAGGACTGGAGACCTATTTTGGATCTCAGTCAATTCAACAAGGCAGTTCAACAAACCATATTCCGGATGGTCGTGGTACAAGCCATACTTCCTTTTTTGGAAAAAGACAACTGGATATGCTCTATAGACCTCAAGAGCTGCTTATTACCATATAAAAAAATGGAAAAAATCTCCAGGTGGTGTCTGTGCTTCTGGCTAGAAGCCAGTCATTGCCAGTTCAGAGCACTGCCCTTTGGACTCAACACAGCCCCCAGGGTGTTTACCAAATTCATGGCAGTCGCTGCAGCTCACCTCAAACTGCAAGGTTAGAGTCTTTCCATACCTCTATGACTGGCTCCTCACTGCTACCACCAGGAGGAGTTTAAAACAGGCAAGAGATTACACTGTGAATGTTTGCACATCTCCAGGTGTTTCAGTAAATCTCAAAATCCAACTTGCAGCCTTTTTAGCAATTGGATTTCATAGCTGCTCATCTAAACACTGTCTCGGGAATAGCTTCTCTTCCTCCAGAGAGACTACAAAGTATCAGGGCCCTAGTCAGGCAAATTCTGCAAAGCAACAGAGTCCCAACAAGACTTTTCTTTCAAACCTTAGGTTCAGTGGCAGCTTCAATCACTTTAGTTCCTCTAGTGAGGTTTTGTATGCGAATACTACAGTGGCTATTAGTAACCCAATGGTTTCTGATTTGCCAACCAATGACTTACTTAGTTTTGATCACCAACCATTGCAAACAAAACCTCAAATGGTGGCTTCACTCTGACCAAGTTCTCTTGGGCGGACCATTCACCCTTCCCCAGCCCAAAGCCCTAGTGACCATGAATGCTTCCCAGATAGGGGGGGGGGGGCATTATCTGGGAAGGACAGTTCAAGGCACATGGTCCCAATTGGAGGCCAATTTGCACAACAACGTTCTAGAAATGAGGGCAGTGCCATTAGCGTTGCATGCATTCCAGGATACTCTCCCTTGAGGGACAGTTGCATTTCAGACGGACAACATGTCAGTAGTCTGGTACATCATCAAATAAGGGGGAACCAAATCTTACCCACTATGTGGAGGAGTCTCTCAGAGTTTGGCAATGGGTGATTTCTTCCAACCGCTTTCTGATAGCAACGCACATTCTGGGAAGTTCCAGTGTGATAGCGGACAAATTTAAGCAGGACAGTTCTTATGCCTCATGAGTGGTCTCTAAACCTTGTAATGGTGGACAGGATCTTTCGCTGTTGTGGCCAACCTTGCTTTGATCTATTTGCTTCTCCCCTGAACAAGTGCAGAAGTTATTTTGCCCTAATGCCTCCTCCAGGGGAGTCACCCAGAGATGTTCTCCACAGTTGGCCTCCCAGTCTGTTATATGCCCCCCCCCTTTCCTCTAATGTCACAATTCCTAAAGAAAGCCAAAAGGGCGAAGAATTCAGTAATCCTCATTGCCCCATTCTGGCCTCGACAAGTTTGGTTTCCCTTCCTTTGGCCTCATCTGTTACAGAAACTATGGATCCTGGACCCAGTTCCAGATCAATTAACACTCCCAGAGAGCATGGTTCACCCCAATCTTCGATACCTCAAGCTGACTGTATGGCTTCTCCAATTCCCATGATTGCCAGGCATCTTTCTTTCTTCCCCTGTCCAATGTATTATTGTACACCACAAACCTACTACCAGAAAACAAACTGTACCTGTGCAAATGGAAAAAATTTACCAAATGGACCTTGGGCTTGATCCCTTTGCTGCTCCTATCCAGGACGTCCTAGATTTCCTAAACACTCAGTCCGGTCCCTCGGCTTCTACGATAAAGATTCATCTAGCAGCAATTTTGAATTTTCATTTAGGTTGGAGTAATTCTTCAATAATGTCTCTCAAACTTTGTAAAGCCTTTTTGAAGGGGCTCTTCCTACTAAACTCCCTTTTAAAGAACCAGTTCCCACATGGGATCTAGCTGCTGTCCTTCAAGCTCTAACCAAGTCCACTTTTGAACAGTCAGTATCTTGTCATTTGAAGTACTTATCTTGGAAGACTGAATTTTTGGTAGCAATTACTTCTGCAAGAAGGGTTTCCGATTTGCAAGCTCCATCATGCAAATCACTCTACCTGATCTTTCATAAAGACAGAGTGGCACTGAGAACAAATCCTTACTTTCTACCCAAGGTAGTTTCTGAATCCAGTATTAATCAGTCGGTACAATTACCAACTTTTTTCCCTTATTTTTTCCAACAAGGGAGAATATGCACTTCATTTACTAGACTTGCATAGTTGCGTTTTTTTCTTCACAGAACAAAAGAATTTTGAAAATCAGATCAGTTATTTGTAGCCTTTTCACCCCTCCATATGGGTTAGTTACTAAGGTTACTTTAGCTAAATGGCTGAGACTGCATCACACTCATTTATCAATCTCGAGGGCTTCAACTCCCCAAAACAGTTCAAGCCCACTCAACAAGAGCTGTTGGGACAACAGCAGATTTCCTTCTATTCCCTTGTTGCAGTATTCTGCATGTTAGTTTACCCTTCCAGCCTCACATACGTACAGACAGTATCCAAAAGCTTTCAGTTCCTCTGCGGTGCGTGAGACATCTGACGTGGGCCATAAATGTGACAGCACACACCAGTCCTCAGAACTTTTCAGCTGCCGTTCGTATAACAGGTGTTTCTGCTGTCACTGACCTCTAATTAATTTTATCAAATAAATACCCCGTTGGGGACCTTTTCAGTCCTTCTAAAAATTTAGTATTGCTTGTTCATATCATCCAGAAAGGGTAAGTGTTAGTGTGGCCGCCAAATCCCTCATAAGGACGCCCACGATAATTGCCTTTTCTGTTTTGGATGGTCACATGACCATAAGGCCTGCCCGATTGGCCAGGCGTTTGTGCCTAAGACAATACGTAGTTGCTTACATGCGCTTAATCTTCAACTTGAAAACCAACAAAAAGCTTACGTTATGGATGGAGGGTGCCTCAGACGTCTCCGCAGAACTGCCAAAAAAAGAAGGCCAGGACCTTACGGCCTTTGTCTACTGCTGAGCTTCTGGCCGATCCTCAACCTGTGGCTGACATAGGCCTGGTTTCAGGATCTGGACCCGGATCTGCCACTTTGGTGGTCATGGGTACCTCTCAAGACACCGCACTATCCTTGGGCGAGAGCACGTCCACAGAGGCTATCCCGGTGCTGATCTCCGCCGGGGGAAAAAAGAGGAAGCGTATTTCTCTCTACAGAAAGTATGCCTGATTGGCAAGCTTTCAGTCAAAGCCTTTTCAGTGCCTTTTTGGCACTGAGGCCTACCACTGCTGTTACTGGTTCTACCGCTCTTCCTCTCTTGAACTCTAGGCCTCAGCCTACTGACACAGTTACTAGGGAAGAGGAAGTCCTTTTAGATTCCTCTGAGGAATCATTTTCTTATAACGCACAACTATCTTCCCCCTTGGGATACAGATCCCCAGAGGAAGAGTCAGTGGACCCTGACTCCCCAGTTGAAGATTTGACTTTTAGTGAGACAGTCAGCAGGATGAAGGATCACTTTAAATGGGAATCCTCAGAAATGTCTGCAGTACAAAAGAGGTTCTACGACCTCATTCAGATGGAAACCCCCAGCCCATCTGCTGTTCCTCCTATCCTGCTTGCTTTTTTAGATGTCTTTACTTCTGAATCTCTGAACCCTGACTCCAACATCCTGCCCCATGCAGACCATACAGGTTTTACAAGGTGCCTGACACTGCTAAGCATCTGCTTAAGTGCCCAACTGCTAATCCTGACACTATATAGTCTGTACGGACAAAGCTTCCAAACTCTTACCTATTACCACAATTCTCCTGGCTGACAAAGACAGCAAGACAATAGAAAGTTTGGGCAAAAATATGCATACTTTGGCTGCCTTGGCCTTCGATGCCCAAACTACCAGACCCACATGACCAAGTATACCTTGTCCCTCTTAGAATCTGCCACCAAACACCTGGCAGATATTCCAGATTCCCCTGCCAAAGCATCACTGTCCTCTGTCCCGGCTCTCTCCTCCCAGGTCACCAGACACTCAAGTGTAGTTATGATGCTACTGAATCCTTTGCCAGATCAGCAGCGTCAGCATCTGCCTTACGCAGATGCTCTTGGCTTTGCCTACAACCATGCCAGATGATTTAAGGGCAAAGCTTATTGATGTTCCTTTGGACAATGCTGCACTTTTTGGTTCTGAAGCAGCAGACCTTTTCTAGTCTCTGCAACCAAAAGGAAAAGAAATGCAGGACCTGAAACGTTTACTGGTTTTACCTCTCCCCAAGTTTCACAGAAACTATCCAGCCAAAACCCAGTTTATTAGGAAGCACTCCCACCCTGTTCCCTAAGGCCGTGTAAGCCCACAAGGAAACAACCCCCTCCAGCTAGAGCATTCCCTCCCTCTAGCCAGAGAAATCCCTTTCAGGACAGGGCAGGTAGCATCTGACTACCTGCTACCCTTGCCTCCTCCCCCTCCTTCTGTACCACTGTCTGCTCACTTCTGTCTCCCTGTTTGGACCCATCTCACCTCAGACAAGTGGGTCCTGTCCATATGTCTAAACGGTTACCTGATGTCCTGGATCTCCCCTCCAATACCTCAGAGACAGTTAGGGGACTGCAAAGGGAAGAGGATTCTATTCAAGGCTCTTCCTGGTCCACATGAAGGATGGACCCTAGAGACCCATTCTAGATCTGTCCTATCTTAACCTTTTCCTAAAGGTCCTTCAGAATGCTAACCCTGCCAGCCCTTTTCCTTCTCATTATCCCACAAGGATTCCTGGCTATATTAGATATAAAGGATGCTTACCTCCACATCCCAGTCAAACCCTCCCACAGGAAAATTCTTGGTGGGTTCTTCTCACTTGCAATTCTCTGCCTTGCCCTTTGGATTCTCCTCAGCACCAGAGTCTTCATCAAATGCTTGGCACCTGTGGTGGATTACTGCAGGACAAAGGGGATACAGATATTCCCCTACCTGGACGACATGCTGATCAAGGCTGCCATCCAAGAAACCCTCTAAGGGCACAATCCAGTTTGGGGTGACCAGTCTTCAGTCACTGGGATTTCAGATAAGCCAACCAAAATCCTCATCTTCAACCAACACAAGACATTGTATTCCTCGGGTGCAGGATCTTCTCAGATCTCATGGAGGCATACTTACCCCCACCAAAAGTGAGTTCCTTGACAGAACATCATCTCCTGGTCCTTCACTCCACAAAGTTGACTGCAAGGCAGTACCTCAAACTTCTGAGCTACATGGCAGCCCCAATGCCCATGCTTCCTTTAGCAAGATTGCACATGAGAAAGCTACAATGGTACTTTTGATCAATCTGGAAGCAACACAGCCAGCCTCTGGTGCACATTGTGCCCCTTCTATTCTGCCTAAAAAAGGAAATACTATGGTGGTTGGCTCAGGTAAATCACAACCCAGGCCTTCCTCTCCAACCACCTCAACCCACTCAGGTCATGCACACAGACACCTCAAACCTGAGGTGGGGAGCCACCCTCGGCCACCGACAGGTGCTGGGCCTGTGGTCAAATCACCTCATATCAAAGCACATCAATGCCAGAGAGATGAGGGTAGTCCTTCTAGCCCTTCAGGCATTTCTCCCTTTCTTACAACAGGGGCCACTTCTGATATACACAAACACCACTGTACTCTGGTATATCAGCAAGCAGGGAGTGACCAAGTCCTACCTGCTCTGCAGACTAGCCCTTTTGATTTGGAAATTGGCCACCTCACAGGGAATCACCCTTCAGGCGACCTACATCCCATCTCTCCACAACAAACAGGCAGATTTGAGCAGAACCAGCACAAGCAACCACGAATGGATGCTTCAGAGAGATGCCTTCCTGGATATGGTCCATAGGTGGGGTATACCTCAGATAGACCTGTTTGCCTCCACCATCAACAGGCAACTTCCTGGCTTTTGCACCAGGACACCAGAAACCCAAGCACTGGCAACAGATGCCTTCTCAATTTCCTGGAAAGGGAAATATTTGTGTGCATTCCTCCTCTAGCGTCTCATTTAGAAGGTCCTCCAAAAAATTTAGCAGTACAATCCAAAAATCTTGCTGGTAACTCCCTACTGGCCCAGAATGTACTGGTTCCCCTTTCCTACACTTGTCCAAGGGCAATCACCACAAGTTACCCCCCCCCAGAGTGGACCTTCTTGCACAGCACAAGGCGTCATTAATCCATCCACAGTGGCAGCTTCTGCACCTAACCCTGTTGCTGATAGGATTCTGATCCCATTCAGGCACCTTTACAATGAGGATATGCTCAGTGTCCTGCAGGAGTCCAGGAAACCAACAGTAATAGACGGATGGAGGAGCGGGTAGAAGTACTAATAAAGATAGAAAAGAAAATGTTGAAGAAGAAATTGAAAACACAGTTTAACTGCCAATGTTCGAGAGATGGAATGAACATGTGTGGTCTGCGAAACAGCAAACGAGATCTGAGGTAATCTCTGTGAGGAGCATTATGGGTAGAGCCTGGCTTGAGAGTTTGGAGAGCGTGAGCTGAAGGATATGGCCGAGTCAGTTCCGAGGGTTCAGAACCGAACCCACTGTCAAAGATTGAAGATGAACAACACCGATGGAATGTTTATGGTAAGACATAACTTCTTTTTTTTTATTATTATGTTTACTGAGAGTAACTCTTAAAAGTATATTCTTGTAACTTAATTCTCTTCCAACATTTACCCCACCCTTATATCTGTACCGCATTCCTCCTCACATCTCCTGAACAGCCCACGGAGGAGATTCCTCGGAAGAGGACGTATAAGAGGAGGCACATAAATTTGCCCATGGAGGTTCGCATGGAAGACACTGATTTTGATGAGGGAGAAGGATCCTCCAGATGGCCACCTGATGTCTCCTTTGGGATATTACCTTAAACACTTCAAACAGATGGGTACTTGGTCTTCCCAGTCTCCTTCACCTAGAGGCTTTTGGTTCTGGACCAGCTACGTCTTAGGTGAACTGATTGACTCCAGTTTCCCACTGGACTTGGAATGAATTGGATACTGTTGAACCTGTCCCTAAACACCCAGACAAATTTCTGGTCCCTCCTGCGATATATCCACTGGAACAATGGAGTTCCTGTTGATGCTGTAGTGGTGGCAGCAACCACCAAGGAGGAGCTAGTTGAGCAAAGCTCCCCTGTCCATCCACCAAACAGGAAATCAAGAGCACTGGACGGATTTGGAAAGTGAGTGTACGCGTCAGCTGCTTGTTTTGCTGAAGTCATTAAAATACTTGGCACATTTCCTTTGTCAATTTTTTCTGTAGCCCAGTGAAGTATCATACTCTGAGTCCATGTCTGCGGAAGATTTCAAAAAGACTCCTTTCAACTGGCCACTTTGCTGACCATTTCTAATGCATTGATGAGGCTGTTCTCCCATGCAGCAAAAGAAGCCTCACAAGCAGTCTGTTCAGGCATAGCCAGGAGGAGACATGCTTTGATACGGCTATGCGGTTATGCAGAGCCCTTCAAGATGTCCTTTGTCAATGCCTCCTTTTGCACTTTCTTTGGGCCATCAGATGCTTACCCTCAGCGAACAAGAAGGAAAGACTGTGCTGTAAGAATAAAGTTTTCTACTCTTCAACCTAGAAACCTAGTATGTTCTTCGTCTCACATTGCTGCAGTCATAACCTGTGGGTAGTCCGCTGTCCTCGGTCGGCCCGAATACCAAAGTGTTAGGCTGGCGTCGGTCAT
Organism: Protopterus annectens; assembly: GCF_019279795.1. Taxonomy (NCBI): domain Eukaryota; kingdom Metazoa; phylum Chordata; order Ceratodontiformes; family Protopteridae; genus Protopterus; species Protopterus annectens. The sequence goes on along the minus strand of NC_056725.1, from coordinate 534,280,279 downwards.
AGTCGCTCAGATCTGACGTCAGTACGCAGTGGTACTAAAGCGCATGACCGACGCCATATCCTCAGTCTTTCTTGCCGTATGGTCCGAAGCAGAAGCAGCGTTTGCAAGTGCCGTTCGGCGTCCTGAAATTTTCGTATTCTGAGTTTGACCGAAGACCAAGTTGGGCTAAGTACCCCGTTGGGGAATATTTTTGTCTTTTCTTGCCTCGGTTAAATCCGGATGTCAGAAAAAGTTAATTGTATTTCTTGTGGGAAACAGATACCTCATAGGGACTACCACTCTCTCTGTATTCCTTGCTTGGGGCCTGAGCACGACGTAGTCGGGTGTCGCTTTTGCGCTAGATTTAATAAGCGCACCATTAAACGCAGGTTAGATTGTGCTAGACTTGTTTTTGGTAAGCGGTGCAACTACAACATGCCGTCGGATCCTCCGACGCCCGCTACCACTAAGAAGTGAAAAGATAAATCGTTAAAGTCTAAGCAGGATGAGTCGTCCGTTGCGGACGCCAGTTCTTTGGAAACTACGGTGGAATCAGTGGATCCAGCCGAGGTTTCAGCTGAGTCTCAGGGGGAGCCTTTAATATTACAGGAATTGGCCTCTCAGGAGTCAGGTCAGGCCGAGGGGGCCTCTCTAGTTTCTGTAGTTCCTTCTTTACATAAGGTTGTTAGGCCTTCTACTTCTGTCACTAAAGCGCCTTCTAAAGCTAGGCCTGGTCTTTCTGGCACAGGCGTCAGCCCTAGTTCTGCAGGTTCTGTTCCTAGAAAACATATGCTAAAAATGGCAGAGGATTTGATTACTTTAATCAGAGGTTCTATGCCCCCTCCAGATAAGAGACCTAGGGTGGAGACAGAGGTGGAGGGTTTGGAGCATTCCTCAGATTACTCTGAGTCTTCAGCTGAGGACATTCAGGATTTTCCTCCCTATTCTGATTCGGATGCAGAGGACTCCTGTCCTTCTGCTTCTCCTCCAGAGGATTTTTCTTTTAATGAAACCCTGCATTCCATGAGGGAGCATTTTAAGTGGGAAGGTCAGGATTTCTCCGATTCTCGTAAGAGGCTTAGGGAATTTTTGTTTTTACCACAGCATAGGCCCTTGGCCATTCCCCCTGTTTTGGATGTTCAGGATGTTTTTTCTGAGGCTTCCCTTAATCCTGATTCTTAACCTCCGGCCCCTGTCAAGCCAGACAGATACTACAGAGTTCCAGAGGCTCATAAATATTTATATAAGAGTCCTAGAGCTGACCCAGAAACTATTAGCCAGGGACATAAGGGTGTCAGGGCTTCTGTAGTAAAGAATCCAGTTCCTCTGGATAAAGATTCTAGAGCTTTGGATAGGTGGGGTAAAAAAGTGTATACCTCCTCCACACTAGCTATGAGGGCTTTGAATTGCCAGATGTTATGTGATCCTATCTCGCCTACATTCTGAATGATGGGTTCGGAGCCGATCCCTCGGCTCCGACTCGGCACGCTTATGCCAAAGAGCGAAGTCTCTTACTGGCTGAGCTTACCATATCCCAGGATGCACCACTACCAGTCCCCCAGATCTCGTTTGCCGCTAACAAGTGAAGACGTGGTCTCGAGCTGGCTGAGTTAAGTAGTGATTATTTCACTAGTTTTTCTGTCAGGATTTTCTTCATTCTCTACAAAAAGCTGTTTTAACAGCTATTCTTGTGTTTTGAGTGTGTTTGACAAAATTCACTTGGTGAATTCTTGTGTTGTGAGTGTGGACTAGGAGTACCTCTTGTCTGGAAAGGCCTTTCCCGGTCTTTTTATTTGTAGGTGACTTCGGTTCTGTTTCAAATCATTTATATTTCTCTTCTTTAAAGAAGAACTAACAATTATTACATTTACAGAGTTTGTGCTGTGTTTGACTAACTCAGAGTATTGCGAGTGATAACTGTAAGCCTATTCTAGGTGTGTCATCAGTGTTCTTTACAGTTACTTTCTGAAAATTTCTATAATGTCTCAAAATCCTAGGCCTTCGGGCTTCAAGAAATGTGTAAAATGTAGCTTCAAAATGTCCATCACGGACGATCACTCGCTATGTGTGTATTGCTTAGGGGCAAAGCATTTACATGAATCATGTAGTGTATGTCACGCTTTTTCCTCAAGGGTCCTCCAGGAGAGGAAAAATAAATTAATTCTTAAGGGATTAATTAAACCTTCTTTCGAAGAAGCTTTGGCATCCTCTCCTTCTCCGCCAAAGAAAGGCCGGCTCCGACCAGTCCGTCGGATCCGATCGCTAAGAAACAAAGGCAGGCCTCTCCTTGCTCCAAGGACTTCGAGCCGAGGTCGAACGGTCTGCCTCGATGCCACCAGTATAGACTCCTCTGGCTTCGGAGCCGATAGCTGGGGCATCGAGGCGGGTCATCTTCGCCGGCTCCACTGCTCTCGGAGCCGACAAAGGTTGCCGCTCAGACACTTCCTCCTCGGCGCCAAGTCCACCTCGGCACCGATGGAATCTGGTGTGTATTCCTCGGCGCCGATACTCATCGAGTCGCCGAGCCGGTCCCCTAGCCCTTTGGGGCCGTTGGAGAGGCCTCTCGACCCGTTCTGTTTCCTCTCTGTCTTCGAGGATGTCAGATTCTGATATAGACAGGGTGCTCCAAAGACTGTTCCAGTCCCCAGTCTTCCAAAAATTTGTTTCGGTTCCGACCCAGTTGGCTTCGGAGCCGATGACCTTGGCCCACCCCATTGCCATTCCTCCTCCGACTGCTTCGGCTCCGTCGGAGCAGGTGCTGTTGGAGCCGATGGAGATCTCAGGGTCGGCTCCGACCCTTACTCCAACCCGGGCCTTCGGGTCCGAGTTTGGTACGCGGACGTCTTCGGCTGGACCCGGGGGTGATGTTTCGGGACCTATGCTGGTTCCAAGCCTCCCCTCGGTGCTTCGCTGGGTCTTCCGTCGACTATCACGGCTCGGGACCGGACACTCCCAGGATTCTGGGAGTCCGGCTTTCAGAGCCATGAGGAGTGCCTTGGCCAAGTCCTTCGCCATCTCCCGGCTTTACCGCACCTTCCCTAGGCGTGGAGACTGGGTCTTTGGCAGTTCCCTGTCCGTAGTCAGCGGAGCCCCCGGGCCTGAGGTTACCCCAGTGGGGTTCCCTCCTCCTGAGGGTTCTTCTGAGCTGTCTTGGAGGAACCTCCAAGGAAGAGATCGTGCAAGAGGAAGCACGTGGACTCCCCGAGTCTATTACTTCAGACACTGATCTGGATGATGCAGAGGGTCCCCGGTCGTCCTCGGATGATGTCTCCTTTGTAGACATCTTAGAGATCCTCAAACAACGAGGCGGCTGGATATCCAAACCCCCCTCTACTGACGAGTCAGTGCTCCTCAAGGCCTTTGGGGCTCAGCCCTCCGCCTCTTGGGTGTCTCCGCCCTTCGACGAGCTTCTGGATTTAGTTTGTCGAAGGGCGTGGGAACACCCAGATACCGTGGAACCAGTCCCTTCTCGTCCAAATAAATTTTTGTCTGCTCCCCCTGAGAAGGAGTTCCTTACTAAAGGCGTGGCTGTAGATGCCATGGTGGTGGCATCTGCTACACAACAGGACGTGGCAGAGGCTTCAACGTCCGTCCATCCTCCTAATAAGGAGTCTAGGAGTATGGACAGGTACGGAAGCGCACCCTGACTTCAGCGGCCTTTACGTTAAGGTCTCTGAATTATTTGGCACATTTTACCAGGCTTCAGAGGGATCTGGTCAAGGAGTTGTCAGATTCCCTCTCGGTAACCTACCTGAGCAGCTGGCCCAGTCGGTTAGCTCTCAGTTGGCTATCCTTACGTCAATTTCTAACTCGTCCATGAGGCTCATTTCCTATGCGGCAAGGGGGTAGAGCGGCAGGCACAGGCGTGGCTCTACGGAGACAAGCCTGGCTCCGCTTGTGTCAGTTTTGAGGAGGCCTTCAAGTCTTCCTTCGACGCTCCCTTTGATGGGTCCTCTTTGTTTGGACCCAAGGTTAAAGACACCCTTACCCGCTGTGAGCAAGAGGGAAAAACTTTATCTGCCGTAGGTGCCCGTTATTCCACTCCCTTTCGGCCTTACCCCAAGGCTAAAGGAGGGGGGGGGAAATGTGGTTCCGCAAATCTCGAAAGTTTTTCTCTCAACAGCAGGAAGATTCCCCTTCCAGAGGCAGAGGACGGGGAAATTTTTCAGGGAGACGCCGTCCCAGAGGCGGCAGAGGGCCCCGCAATTCTGGAGACCGCGAGTCCTTTCGTGGCTCTTCAGCCTCCCACACGTCATGAGGGATTGCCCGGCTGTGCTGCTCCGGAGCCAGTCGGGTGTCGCATAGCCAAGCACCTAAAAGCCTGGGAGTCTATCACTCAGGACAGATGGGTGCTTCGGATCATTGCCGGAGGTTACACCATCCCATTCACATACTCGCCCCCACCGTCCAAAAGAATCCCGGACCCACCACCCAGTCAAAGGGAAATGGCAGCCGCAGAAGCTTTAAAGCTGCTAGCAAAGGAGTCATCCAACCGGTCCCCACAGACCAGATCGGATCAGGAAATTACTCCAGGTTCTTTTTAGTGCCAAAAAAGACAGGGGACTTGAGACCAATATTGGATCTCAGCAGACTGAACCAATCCGTCACGAAATCCAAATTCCGAATGGTCACGTTGCAATCCATTCTACCACTGTTGGAGAAGAATGTTTGGATGTGCTCCTTAGACCTCAAGGACGCCTATTATCACATACCGATACATCAGGCGTCCAGGAAGTATCTGCGCTTCAGCCTGGGAGTCAGTCATTACCAATTTTGCTCTGCCCTTTGGCCTCACCACAGCCCCCAGGGTGTTCACCAAGTGTTTGGCAGTAGTGACGGCTCACCTGAGAAGTCTTGGATTCCAAGTGTTTCCCTATCTGGACGACTGGCTCCTGACTGCAACCACCAGGCATCTTCTAATGGACAACCTCAAAGCCACCATCTCCTGGGTGTTACCCTGGGGATTACATTCAATTGGTCAAAGTCTGTCTTGCTGCCCTCTCAACATAAGGTTCATAGGAGCAGAGATAGACTCAAGATTGATGCGTCTTTCTTCCTGCCGAAAGGATCCAAACTTTACAGGGCCAAGTTCAAGCTCTAATCTCGAGATCCAAAGCCCCAGCCAGGATGGTTCTACAAGTTCTAGGCTCAATGTCTGCCACGGTTCTTTTAGTCCCTCTGGCAAGATTGCACATGAGGATTCTTCAGTGGCTATTGTCAACGCAATGGTCCTTTCAGGATCTTCCCTCAATCATCACATCATGATTACGGATATATGCAAAAGGGACCTTCGCTGGTGGCTTCAGACATCCAATTTGGATCAAGGAAACCCCTTTGTTCTTCCCTCTCCAGTGGTTACCCTGACGACAGATGCCTCCCAGATAGGGTGGGGGCATTGTCTGGGCAGGCTAGTTCAGGGCTCCTGGCTTCCAGACGAAGCTCTTCTCCACATCAATGTGTTGGAGATGAGGGCTGTACTTCTATCCCTACAAGCCTTACACAAGTTTCTTCCTCAGGGCATCATCGCCATCCACACAGACAACATGTCGGTGGTTTGGTATCTGAACAAACAAGGAGGGACCAGATCATACCCCTTTGCAGAGAGGCCATGAGAGTGTGGGAATGGGCTGTAGCTACCAACCGCTTCTTGGTAGCGACCCACATCCCGAAAGTCAAATATATTGGCAGACAAATTGAGCAGGACAATTCTCTCTCCTCACGAGTGGTCTCTGAACCACACAGTAGCAGCTCAGGTTTTCAGGAGATGGGGACGCGTGCTGCGACCTATTTGCAACTCCATTAAACACCAAGTGCCAAAGGTTCTTCTCCTTGATCCCACATCAGGGAGTACCAGCCATGGATGCTCTAGCACAACCTTGGCCAACAGGGCTACTTTATGCCTTTCCTCCAATTCCGCTTCTTCCCAGAGTTATTCAAACAGCCTCTCAACTGGGGTCTTCAATGATTCTGATTGCCCCGTACTGGCCTCGTCAGGTATGGTTTCCCTACCTGAAGAAGCATGCAGTGGACGATCCGTGGACTTTAGACCTGATTCCGGACTTGCTAATCCATCAGGCGGGACTTAGACATCAGTCCCTTCAATCTTTGAAATTGACAGCTTGGCTCCTCCACTTCCGACTTTAGTTAGAAGGCACACTCTAGACCCGGAAGTTGTTCACATTTTATCTTCGGCCCATAAACCCACCACTAACAAATTGTACCTTAGTAAGTGGAAGAGGTTTGCTATCTGGGCTCAACTCAAGGGCTTAGACCCTATCACTGCTCCTGTCCCAGAGGTCTTAAAATTTTTAACATCCTTGTTTAATCAGGGATCTTCTGTCTCAACTATTAAAGTCCAACTAGCGGCTATCTCTAAATTCCACGAATCCATGGATCCTCCTTTGATGAGCAGCAGACTATGCAAAACTTTCATTAAAGGTGCGAGCCTATTAAGACCACCAATTTTTCATCCTGCACCTCCGTGGGATCTTGATTTGGTGCTTGCATTAACATCTCCCCTTCGAACCGGCTGCTACATGCGAGTTAAAATATCTGTCTTGGAAAACTGCCTTCTTAGTTGCAATTACTTGCAAGAAGAGTTTCAGAGCTTCAAGCCCTGTCTATTAAGCCACCGTACTTGATTTTCCACAAGGATAGAGTATCACTTAGGCCTAATCCATCCTTTGTCCCAAAGGTCTGTTCTAGTTTCTGCCTCCAACAATCTCTAGAGCTACCGGTTTTCTTCCCAAAATTCTCCAATGAAGCAGAATACACTCTTCATAAATTGGATGTTCACAGGCAGTTACGCTTCTATTTAGACAGGACTCAGCAACTTCGTAAGTCAGACCAGTTGTTTGTGTCCTTCTCAGATAATAAACTGGGCCAAACCATCACAAAAGCTACTATCTCAAAATGGATCAGAGATTGCATAACTCAGACTTATTCTTCTTCGAATAAGCAACTTACAACATCTATCAAGGCTCATTCTACCAGAGCTATGGCTACTTCTATAGCTTTTCATTCCAAGCTCGCTATATCGGAAATCTGTGCTGTGGCTACTTGGTCCAATCCGCACACTTTCATTTCACACTACAAATTGGATGTGGCATCTAGAGGCCGAGCTTCATTTGGTTCCACGGTACTCAGGAGTGTTTTCCAGTGAGCCACCCAGGATTCAGGTGCTAGGGACGCTGTCCCATCATTCAGAATGTAGGCGAGATAGGATCACATAACATCTTTTAGTTATGTACTCACCATAACTTCAGATGTTTGGGATCCATCTTGCCTACATTCCTAATACCCACCCTCCTTCCCCCTGCCTTGGAGATCAGAAGAGATTGAACGGTTTTGAGTTCTACTGTTTTATCTTGTTTCATCTGACGATGTTATATAAGCAGGGTGTGCATGTGTGCATGTATGCGGACAAACTAGATCTGGGGGACTGGTAGTGGTGCATCCTGGGATATGGTAAGCTCAGCCAGTAAGAGACTTCGCTCTTTGGCATAAGCGTGCCGAGTCGGAGCCGAGGGATCGGCTCCGAACCCATCATTCAGAATGTAGGCGAGATGGATCCCAAACATCTGAAGTTATGGTGAGTACATAACTAAAAGTTTCATATGCTGAAGTACCAGAATTTTCTGTTAAGTCAGTTGAAATCTAAGGTAGATGCTTTAGCTGAGGGTATAGAGTGTAAGGAATTGCAGGATTTAGTTCATGCCTCTGATCAGGTAGGTAAGCATTCCTTGCAGTGTGGCTTTGATGCTCTTCAGGCTTCTTCCAGGGTGGCGGCCACTGGTTCAGTTATTCGTAGGCACGCCTGGCTTAAGGATTGGAATTTGTCAGAGCATGTTAAAGCTCGAATTTTGGATGCTCCCCTCCAATCTGAAGTTCTTTTTGGTTCTCCTGTGGAGTCAGTTTTGAAGAAAATGGAAGACAAAGCGAAGTCCATGCAGACAATTAAGGAATTTTTACAAGTGCAGCCCCCTAAGTTTAGCAGAAATTGGCCTGCAAAAGGATGGGCATATCCTTCTTCCGATTACCAGTCTAAGGGCAGATCTAGACGTGGTAGGGGCAGAGCTCATGCTCAGGGTTCTTTCAGACCTAGGACGTGGAGTTCTCCTGCACAATCTTCTGGTGAGGGCAGGGGTCAGCCTTTATGTAAACAGACCCAATGACCTGTATCTCCAGCTGCCAGATTCCTCCTGTCTGGCAGCTCCTCTAGGAGGAAAGTTGGCACTCTTCAAGCAAAATTGGCTTTTGGTCACCCCAGGACAAATGGGTGTTGGACATTATAGATCGAGGCTACAAGTTTTACTTTCACACCTTGCCTCCTTTCAAAGGCATGCCGGACGTACCTCCTCAGCAAAAGCTGGAGGCTCACAAACAGATTTCTTTACTTTTAAAAATGGGGGCTATTCAGGTGGTACCTCCGTCAGAAGTAGGCCTAGGATTTTATTCTCGCCTGTTCCTTGTGCCAAAGAAGGGGAACACTTGGAGGCCAATTCTGGATTTGTCTATTCTCAACACATACCTAGACATCCCAAAATTCAAGATGCTAACTTTACAGCAACTTCTGCCTCTGCTAGGCAAAGATCACTGGATGGTAACTCTGGATCTCAGAGGCTTATCTTCACATTCCTATCAGGCCCAGGTGCAGGAGGTTCCTGCGTTTTCGGGCTGGTACTTTTCATTATCAGTTCTCTGCATTGCCCTTTGGCTTATCTACTGCCAGGGTGTTCACAAAGGTCCTGGCTCCTGTGATAGCCTTCTTAAGACTAAGAGGAATACAAATTTATCCTTATTTGGACGATTGCCTGATTCTTGCTCAAGACAAAGTCACGTTACTTCAGCATCTACAGTATGTAATGGCAGTGTTAAGGTGCCTAGGGTATTCTATGAACGAAACAAAGTCCAGTCTAGTACCCTCTCAGGACATGTGCTTTCTGGGTGTGAGACTGAATACAGCCTCTCAGATGGCTTTTCTGACCCCGGACAAACAAAGAAATCTTCCGCTATACTTTCAGAGATTATCCCTACTGTCCAGGCTGACTGCAAGGACAGTCCTTCAAGCCTTGGGGTTCATGGCATCTTGTATTCTGGTACTTCCCAATGCCAAACTACATATGAGGAAGCTACAATGGTATCTCAAAAGTGTATGGACTCAACACTGCCACGATTTGGACACGGTCATTCAGATAATACCTTGCATCCAAAGGGAATTTTTGTGGTGGGCTCAGGAATGTCACCTAAACAAGGGACTCTCTGTGACCCGACCAGAGGCGAGTCAGATCCTAACGACAGATGCCTCGGACATGGCTTGGGGAGCACATTTCAATGGGAGATGGGTTCAAGACACGTGGCCTCCCAGACTACAGCATTTGCATATCAACATGAAGGAGATGTTAGCAGTACAATTTGCTCTGATGGCTTTCAAGGATCTACTTCAACCGGGACAGGTGTTGATTCAAACAGACAACACAACAGTCATGTGGTACATCAACAAGCAGGGGAACCCATTCTACCCTCTTTGCAGACAAGCTATGGTTTTGTGGGAGACTGCTCTGAGTTTGCACCTCACTCTTCAAGCAAGGTTTCTGCCAGGAGCACAGAACTCCTTAGCAGATGTTTTGAGCAGGCAACTAGTGGATCCCCACGAGTGGAAATTGGATCCCCATGTATTTCAACAGTTGACAGTGGCTTGGGGAACTCCAGACATAAATCTGTTTGCATACCCACAAAATTTCCAACTGCCAAAATTTTGCACAAAGATGTTTCACCCAGAAGCTTGGAAAGTGGATGCTCTATCTTTCAGTTGGAACAACCTTCACGTCTATGCCTTTCCTCCTCTGCCTCTCCTTCCCAAGGTGCTCTTGAAGGTCAGACAGGACAAGCCTTGCATGATCCTTATAGCTCCAGATTGGCCACGTCAGCACTGGTACCCTTTGCTGAGGAGTTTAGTTCGGGAGCCTCCTTGGCCTTTGCCACCAATTCCACACCTTTTGTCTCAGGCAAGCAATCATTTCCTCAGTGTCAGGATACAGTCCCTGCATCTGACAGCCTGGCATATTCTGTTTTAGACCCTGGGGGGTCGCAGCTTCCTCAGCAAGTTTTAAATGTCATTTTGGAAGCCAGGCGGCCTAGTACAAGAAAAGTTTATGCTGATAAATGGAGGAGATTTTTTCTTTGGAGCACAGCAAAGAGCTTTGATGTTTCACAGCCTAATTTGAGTGTTACACTACAGTACCTTACAGAATTATTAGACAAGGGTTTGTCTTTCTCCTCCGTGAAAGTTCATGCTGCAGCCATTTCTGCTCACTATGACTGTGACCCACCATTATTTTCTCATCCTTTGTTTAAGCAATTTCTTAGAGGGGCAAAGAATATAAGACCCCCGTAGAGCTCCTACTCCTTCCTGGGATCTCAATTTTGTGTTGGAAAAGTTGACTTTACCTCCTTTTGAACCTGCTGCTACAGCTGAGTTGAAGTTTTTGTCTTGGAAGACTGCTTTTTTGTTGGCCATTACATCTGCTAGGAGGGTATCTGAATTACAGGCTCTAATGGCAGTTGAACCCTTCCTAATATTTCATAAGGATAGGGTATCCTTACGTACTAACCCTACTTTTATGCCTAAAGTTGTTTTTGATGTGGCCTTGAACCAATCTATTCATTTGCCTACTTTTTATGCTGATCCCCAAAATAAAGGGGGAAAAATTTTGCACACTTTGGATATTCACAGGCAGTTGCGTTATTATTTGAGCAGAACTAAAGGGTTCAGGCAGTCTCAACAGTTATTCATTTCTTTTGCCTTGGGTTCACAAGGAAAACCTGGATTAGCCATTGTATTGCTTTTTGTTATTCTCATCATGGAAAGGAGGTTCCGGCTGGGATTAGACCTCATTCCACTAGGGCTACTGCCACTTCTACTGCTTTAAGGGGAGTAGCTACTAAGGATATTTTGGAGGCAGCTACTTGGGAGTTCAGTGCGCACTTTTACTAAACATTACCATCTCCCTCTTTATTCCAAATCTAGGGCTGGGTTTGCCACTGCAGTTTTACAGGGCATGTTAGCAGCTCCTAGTGCTTTTTGATTTGGCCAACCTCCCTTACCTTTGCTTTGGGATTCTACCCACAGGTTATGACTGCAGCAATGTGAGACGAAGAACATAGTACAGTTTTGTACCTACCATAAATGTAGATGTTCGAGGATCCACATTGCTGCAGTCCAATTTACCCTCCCTCCTTCCCCTCTGTAGGTTAGGGTTGGTGTGTTGCTTTTGGGGTGATTATTTTTTCTGTAATTGGTAGTTGGGTATTTTCTATGTTTGGCTATGGCCTTTCCTTTTTAGGCCTTCTGACATCTGGGGCAAGAAAGACTGAGGATATGGCGTCGGTCATGCGCTTTAGTACCACTGCGTACTGATGTCAGATCTGAGCGACTATGACCGACGCCAGCCTAACACTTTGGTATTCGGGCCGACCGAGGACAGCGGACTACCCACAGGTTATGACTGCAGCAATGTGGATCCTCGAACATCTACATTTATGGTAGGTACAAAACTGTACTTTCTCTAGAAACCAACAATGTGGTAAGAAGATGTGGTTCTGAAAATCTGGGTCCTTTCCACGATTCGCTTGGGGATAATTCCTCCAGAGGCAGAGGAGGAAATTTTAATGGAAGGCATTGTCCCAGAGGCAAAGGAGACCTGCAGAATCAGGGCTTCAGAGATTTTTTCAGATAGACCTTATCAGTGCTCTTGAAGCATCGCCCGCCTGTCCAGATCTGGAGGCAGTCTGGGGGTCTTTTCTCTTTGCACCTAGATGCCTGCAAAGATATTACATAAAATCATGGATGCTAAGAAATCCTATCCAGAGGTTACTACATACGTTTTTTCCTTCCTCCTCCTATCCAAAAGAGCAAACTTCCTAATGTTCAACCCAGTCAGAGGGAAATGCAGCAAAAGTAGTATAATAGCTGCTGCAGAAAAGTCATCCAGGAGGTCCCACCTTACCAGATAGGATTCTGAGGTTACTCCCACTTCTTTTTAGTGCCAAAGAAACAGGGCACCTAAGACCCATTTTGGATCTAAGCAACTTGAACCAGTGTGTAAAGAAGACAAAGTTCCGAATGGTTCTAGTTCAGTCCATTATGCCCCTTCTATGCAAGGATGATTGGATGTGCTCTATAGATCTCCAGGATGTATACTGTCACATAAAAATAGATAGGGGATCCAGGAGGCATCTACGCTTTCGGCTGGGAGCCAGTCATTACCAATTCAGAGTACTGCCCTTTGGATTTGCCACAACCCCCCCAGGGTGTTTACCAAGTGCATGGCAGTCGTGGCAGATGTTTTTCGTGTTTCACTGTTGCAGTCGTCACTTTTGGGTTATCTGCTTGCAGTAGCCCTCAGTCAGCCTGATTAGCAAAGACTTGGGTCCTGCGTTGGTTGCTGTCCCTTCCATGATGTCAGGTCGTCAGGAGTATAAAACATGCAACCGACACCATTACATCAGTCTTTCTTAACGTGCGGTGCCCGAAGCAGAAGCAGTTCACAAGTGCCGGTGGGCCGACTCCTGAAATTTTCATTTTAGAGTTTCAGAACCGAAGTCTTCAACTAAAGCTAAGTACCCCATTGGGGAAACTTTTTCTTGTTCCTTACAGATGTCCGTAAAAATTAATTGCATTACTTGTGGAAAGCAAATACCTCATAAAGATTTTCATTCGTACTATATTCCTTGCCTAGGCCCTGACCACAATGTAGCCATGCTGTCAGTTTTGTGTTTTATTTAATCAGCGCACCATCCGTCATTGGTATATTTTCCCCTCAAAATATTTCGGTTCTCTGTTTAATTATCCAGAAATGTCGTCTGTTAGCTGTCCGACTACTGGGATTCTGAAAAAACGCAAGGATAAAGACAGAGACAGGCCGCCAACGTCCAAAACTGCCAACGACGCTTCTCCTAAGCCAGTCGCCAGTTCGCCGGTACTCAGTGAGGCGCTTTTGCAGCCCCTGATGCCCGCTACTTCTGCTTTGCAGGCCTCTACTGAGACCCATTTGGAGTCCGGTATGCCATGAGATGCTTCAACTATGGAACCTGCGGATGTCTCTACCTTGAATGGGTCCAGAGCCGCTGTGCAGGCACTGGCTTCTGAGGGTGTATTCAGCCTACGGACTTGCGTATTAAATTGACGCCTCCTTCTTCTTTTAGGCCTAAATCTCGAACCATGCCTAAAACACTGATGCCCAGGCCACATGCTCAGGCCTCTATGCCTAAAAACAAATGAAAAGAATGGCTGAAGATCTTATAACTCTAATCAAAAGAAGCCAGCCTCCCCCTTCTAAGAGACCTACTACTGAAGTTGTTTATGAATCTTCTGACCAGGATTCTGATTTTTTGATTCTTCTGATTATCTGGATTTGCCCAGATCTACTTATGAGGATTCTGATGCAGAGGACTCTATTCCCTCTGCATCTCCAGAGGATTTTTCTTTCGGTGAAACCTTACATACTCTAAGGGAGCATTTCCACTGGGAAAGCCAGGATTTTTCTGATTCAAAAGAGGCTTAGGGATTTCTTACTCCTGCCTCAGCATAGGCCTTTAGCTATTCCTCCAGTACTAGACATTGTTGATGCTTTTTCGGAATCTAGTTTGGCCCCTGATTCCTTGCCTCCTGCTCCCAGAAAACATGACCGATATTACAGGGTTCCTGATTCTCACAAGTTCCTTTTTAAAACTCCTATTGCGGATCCATAGACTATTTCACAGGGACCCAAGGGCGTTAAGGCTTCTACTGCTAAAAATCCTACCCCTTCTGATAGAGACTCAAGGGCGCTGGATAGATGGGGTAAGAAGGTTTATACTTCCACAAACTTGGCTATTAGGGCTTTAAACTACCAGTTTCTTATGTTAAAGTATCAACAACATGTTATTGGATTGCTTAAACAGAAAATGATCTTGATTCCTGACTCTGTGGAAAATCAAGAATTACAGGATTTAATGCATTCTGCTGAACAGGTTGGAAAACATATTTTGCAATGTGGATTTGATTCTTTAGATGCCTCTTGCAGGGCTGCTGTTACTGGTTCTGTGCTCAGAAGGCATGCTCGGCTTAAGGAGCAATCTTTACCTGATCATGTTAAAGCTAAATTGTTGGATGCTCCCTTAAATCAGGACCGCCTGTTTGGCAACAAGGCTGAGGATGTTCTTAAAAAGATGGAAGATCAAACTAAATATATGCAAACTGTGATTTCTTACAAGTTCAGCCTGCTAGATTTAGTAGGCACTGTCCCTCTAAGAATTGGTCCTTTCCAGCCTCTTCAAGGTCTTCTCAAGCCAAACCCAGACATAGCAGAAACCCCAGGTTTCAGTCCCAGGGGACACACAAGACTAAGCAGTGGGGGGTTTCTGCACCCAAATCATGGCGTAGTAAGACTCCCCCCTGTGGAAAAAAGTCTCAATGACTTGCTTCTAAAACTTCCAAGCACTTCCCAACTGAATGCTCCTTAGGCGGAAAGATTGGTCTGCAGGCCAAAAACTGGGAACTCATTACTCAGGACAAATGGGATATTCTTCGTGTTTCACTGTTGCATTCATTACATTTGGGTTATCTGCTTGCAGGTAGCCCACAGTCGCCTGATTAACAAAATCTTGGGTCCTGCGTCGGTTGCTGTCTTCTTCCATGACGTCAGGTCATCAGGGGTATAAAACATGCAGCCGATGCCATTACAGCAGTCTTTCTTGCTGTGCGGTGCCCGAAGCAGGAGGAGTTCGCAAGTGCCGGTCGGCCGACTCCTGAAATTTCCGTTTGAGTTTCAGAACCAAAGTCTTCAACTAAAGCCAAGTACTCCATCGATGAAATTTTTCTTGCTCCTTACCAATGTCAGTAAAAGTTAATAATTGCATTACTTGTGGGAAGTAAATACCTCAAAGATTTTTATTCTTACTGTATTCTTTCCCTAGGCCCTGACCACAATGTACCTTGCTGTCGGTTTTGTACTGTATTTAATCAGCGCAATATCCGTCGTTGGTATATTTTCGCCTCTAAATATTTTGTTTCTCTGTTTAATTATCCAGAAATGTCTTTTAGCCATCCGACTACCGGGAGTTCCGAAAAAACGCAAAGATAAAGACTGAGACAGGCCGCCGAGGTCCAAAACTGCCGACTACTCTTCTCCTAAGCTGGTCGCCGGTACTCAGTGAGGCGCTTTCGCAGCCCCTGATCCCCACCACTTCTGATTCGCAGGCCTCTACTGAGACCCATTTGGTATCCGGTATGCCGCGAGATGCTTCAACTATGGAACCCGCGGATGTCTCTACCTTGGATGGGTCTGGAGACACTGCACAGGCACCGACTTCTGAGGGTGTATTCTGCCCTATGGACTTGCATAGTAAATCGACGCCTCCTTCATTGCTTAGGCCTAAATCTCGATCCATGTCTAAAAAACCGATGCCCAGGCCACATGCTCAGGCCTCTATGCCTAAAAAACAAATGATAAGAATGGCTGAAGATCTAATAACTCTAATCAGGGGTAGCCAACCCCCCCCCCCCCTTCTAAGAGGCATAGGACTGAGGTTGATTATGAATCTTCTTATCAGGATTCTGTTTTTTCTGACTCTTCTGATGATCTGGATTTGCCCTTACCTACTTATGAGGATTCTGATGCAGAGGACTCTATTCCATCTGCTTCCCCTCGTGACGATTTTTCTTTTGGGGAAACCTTATATACTCTAAGAAAGCCAGGATTTTTCTGATTCAGAAAAGTGGCTTATAGGGATTTCCTTCTCCTACCTCAGCATAGGCCTTTAGCTATTCTTCCTGTACTAGACATTGTTGATTATGCTTTCTCGGAATCTGGTTTGGCCTCTAATTCCCTGCCTCCTGCTCCCAGAATACCTGACAGATACTACAGGGTCCCAGAGTCCCACAAGTTCCTTTTCAAAAATCCTATTGCAGATCCAGAGACCATTTCACAGGGGCCTGAGGGCATTAAGGCTTCTACTGCTAAAAATCCTACCCCTTCTGATAGAGACTCCAGGGCGCTGGATAGATGGGGTAAGGAGGTTTACACTTCTGCAACCTTGGCCATTAGAGCTTTAAACTGCCAGTTTCATATGTTAAAATATCAGCAACATGTTATTGGACTGCTTAAACAGAAAATGATGATTCTTGACTGTGTGGAAATGCATTCTGCCGAACAATTTGGAAAACATACTTTGCAATGTGGTTTTGATTCATTAGAGGTCTCTTGCAGGGCTGCTGTTACTGGGTCTGTGCTCAGAAGGCATGCTTGGCTTAAGGAGCAATCTTTGCCTGATCATGTGTTAAGGCTAAATTGTTGGATGCTCCTTTAAATCACCGCCTGTTTGGCAACAAGGTTGAGGAAGTTCGTAAAAAGATGGAAGAGAAAGCTAAATCTATGCAAACTGTTAAAGATTTTTTTTACAAGTTCAGCCTCCTAGATTTAGTAGGCACTGGCCCTCTAAGAATTGGTCCTTTCCAGCCCCTTCCAGGTCTTAAGCCAAGCCCAGACACAGCAAAAAACCCAGGTTTCAGTCCCAGAGGACTCGCAGAACTAAGCAGTGGGGGGGGTTCCACTTCCAAGTCTGGGAATAAGAAGACCCCCCCCCCCCCCATGGTAAACTGTCTCAATGACTTCCTTTTAAAATTTCCAAGCACTTATCAACTGACTGCCCCTTTGGGGGGGGAGATTGCTCTTCATGCAAAGAATTGGGAACTTATTACCCAGGACAAATGGGTTTTAAATATGTCCCAGGGATACAGATTTCACTTCCACATGTTGCCAACACCAAGTGGGTGGCCGGCCATACCCCCAAATCAGTGGGCAGAGGCCCAAAAACTAGTACTTTCGGTCTTAAGCATGGGGGGCTATTCAACTGGTACCAGAAGAAGAAAAGGGACAAGGTTTCTACTAGAGACTTTTCATGGTGCCCAGAAAAGACAATTCATGGCGTCCTATCCTGGACCTGTCTACTCTAAACACCTTTTTGGAGATTCCAAAATTCAAGATGCTGACTCTTCACCAATTACTTCCCATGCTATGCAAAGATGCCTGGATGGCAACACTAGATTTAAAAGAAGCATACCTGCACATCCCAATCAGGGAATCTTGCAGAAGATACCTATGCTTCAAAGCAGGCTACATGCACTATCAGTCCTCTGCACTGCCCTTTGGCTTATCTCCTGCACCCAGGGTATTCACAAAGTGCCTAGCTCCAGTTATTGCATTTTGCAGGCAAAGAAATATTCAAATATACCCATACCTGGACAATTGTCTAATTCAGGCAGAAAGCCAGGACATAATTTTGAATCATCTGGCCTTTGTAAAAAGGGTTCTAACTTGCCTGGGGTACACCATAAATGAAAAGAAATCACACCTGGTACCCTGTCAACAAATTATATTCCTGGGAGCAAGCTTGAATATAACTTCCCAGATGGCTTACCTCATGCCAGAAAAGCAAATTCATTTGACAAGCTACTTCAAACAAGTGGCCACAAAAACCCTGCTCTCTCTGCAAGACAAATACTGCAAGCCTTGGGGTTCATGGCCTTTTGCATTCTTCTAATTCCATATGCAAGAGTGCATATGAGGAAACTACAGTGGTATCTAAAAAGCCTGTGGTGTCAACATTCTCAAGACCTAGAAACAATGATTCCTATCATACTTTGCCTATGCCTAGAGTTCCTTTGGCGGGCAGAGGCCTGTCACCAAAACAAGGGACTATCTTTCACACCACCCCCTGCTGCCCAAACCCTAACAACAGATGCATCAGACTATGCATGGGGGACTCACCTGGCAGGGAAGTGAATTCAGGGCAAATGGAATCCAAGTCAAATGCACCTGCATATCAATCGAAAAGAAATGTTAGCTATACCGAATGCTCGGACAGCCTTCAAGGACCACATTCTTCCAGGACAACTAATGGTAAAGACAGACAACACCACTATTATGTGGTACATAAACAAGCAGGGGGGTACACATTTTTACCCCCTTTGCAGACTAGCCATGGCATTGTGGAACACAGCCTTGAGCTACCAAGTGCACCTACAAGCTTAATTCCTGCCAGGAAAACTAAATACACTGACAGACGGACTAAGCAGAAACCTCATGGACCCACACGAGTGGAAACTGGAACAAAGGATTTTCAACATGTTGGCAAGCAAATTGGGGAGCCTAGATATAGACCTGTTTGCCTCTCCCCAGAACTACCAATTGGACAAATTTTGCACAAGGACTCCCCACAAACAAGCCTGGAAAGTGTATGCTCTGTCCTTCAGCTGGAAAAAAACTATCCGTCTATGCCTCCCCTCCCCTCTGCCTCTGCTCTCCAAAGTACTACTAAAAATCAAACAGGACAAACCAAGGATGATTTCAATTGCTCCAGACTGGCCGCATCAACACTAGTACCCCCTCCTGCGCAGTGTGTCATGGTTATCTCCATGGCACCTGCCTCAGACTCTCTTCCCTGCTGTCTCAGCAGGAGAACCAGATTCTGCACCTTCAGCTTCCAACACTGAACCTTGCAGCCTGGCTAATTACTTAATCTCTCCTTTACCATCCCTCAGCAAACCTGTGATGGATATAATTTTAGAGGCAAGGAGGCCTAGTACTAGAAAACTTATGCTGAAAAATGGAAAAGATTCTGTGCCTGGTACCAATCAAGGGATGAGCACAGCAGCACCCAATTTACCTCAGATTTTACAATACTTAACTGAGGTGCTTCACAAGGGCCGATCTTTTTCCTCCATTAAAGTCCACGCCTCAGCCATTTCAGCTCATAACACAGAACCCTCCCCTCTTCTCTCATCCACTGCTCAAGCAGTTCCTCAGAGGGGCCAAAAAATTGAGGCCACCCAGGAGAGATCCAACTCCAGCCTGGTACCTTAATTTTGTCTTTGAGAAACTCACTCTACCTCCTTTTGAGCCAGCTGCTACTGCAGACTTAAAATTTCTTTCTTGGAAAACCGCTTTCCTTTTAGCAATCACTTCAGCTAGAAGGGTATCTGAATTGCAGGCCCTTATGGCAGTGGAGTCTTTCATCATCATTCATGCGGACAGGGTGTCCCTCAGAACCAATCCATCCTTCATGCCCAAGGTGGTATCCAGTGTGTCTCTTAATCAGTCCATTCATTTGCCAACCTTCTTTCCCAATCTACAGAACAAAGGGGAACTGGTACTGCATTCCTTAGATGTGCACAGACAACTTAGATCCTACTTGGACAGGACTAAACTTCAAAGGAAATCTGAACTGCTGGTGGAATTTGCTGCAGGGGCAGAGGGAAGGCTATTTCAAAGCAAACCATTTCTAAATGGATAAGCCATTGCATTCATTTCTGCTATAAGCACCATGGAAAACTGTCCCCCAGGGGATCAGATTTCACTCCACCAGGGCTGCATCTACCTCTGCAGCCTTTCACAGAGACGTCCCTACCAGGGACATCCTAGAAGCTGCTACCTGGAGTTCTGTACATACTTTCACCAAGCATTATCATTTGCCAGTTTTCTCTAAATCCAGAGCTGGCTTTACCACTGCAGTCTTGCAGGGCCTTATAGCTGGTCTAATGCTATCTAAATTCCTCCTCCCAACCATAGCTTTGGGAATCTACCCAAATGTAATGACTGCAACAGTGAAGTATGAAGAACATAGTACGGTTGTGTACACTTACCATAAATGTAGATGTTAGTGTATTCACTGTTGCAGTCCTGGTTACCCTCCCTCCAGCCCCCCTAACTTCTTTTGGCTATACCTCTATTTTCCTTTACTATGCCTAAAAGCCTTTTTGGTGTATTTGCTTTTTTGTTGGAGGTATATCTTTGTGCTTTTGTTTAATTGCTTCCCATTAGGGGGGCACCTGACATCTGGGGCAAAGCAAACTGATGTAATGGCGTCTGCTGCATGTTTTGTACCCCTGACGACCTGACGTCATGGAAGAAGGGACAGTGAACAATGCAGTACCCAAGACTTTGTTAATCAGACTGAGGGCAACCTGCAAGCAGATAACTCAAATGTAATGACTGCAACAGTGAATACACTCAACATCTACATTTATGGTAAGTGTACACAACTGTACTTTTCCCACCCTCCAGCCCCCTTGTATCTCTCTCTCTCTTCCTCACTCCTTACAGTGCTGTTGGTATTTACTTTTTGCTAGTGGTGTTTTTCCACCGTAACTTAGCTCCCTATTTGGAGGCTTCTGACATTTGGGACAAGAAAAACTGATGTAATGGCGTCAGCTGCCTGTTTTTATATCTCTGACGATCTGACGTCAGTACTGAAGCGATAGTAACCGTTGCAGAAATACTAAGCCTCTAGTGTTCAGGCCACTGAGGTTACCCCTGGCAGGATAACCCAAGGGCGATGACTGCAACAGTGAATACACTCTAACATCTACATTTATGGCACGTGTACACAACTGTACTTTCTCCTTCCTGCTGAACCTGGTCAGAGACCTATCCCAGAGCAGGGTGTCATTCATATATCACAACAGGGTGATGATTTTGTCCTCATCCCTACCAGGCAAGTTTTCAGAGGACAAATTGCACATATTGAAGGGGAGATCAGGAAACCTAGCACCAGAAAGTCAAGTAGGACTAAGTGGAAAAGCTTCTGCCCCTGGTGTCTTAACAGAAGACAGCAGCCAATCCAGGCAAAATCTCTTATGGTCAGTTCTTGCTAATCTGTCAGGCATTTTTTCAAGAAAGCCTATCCTGCACATCTGTCCCGGTATTTGCCTCCACCATGTCTGCATTTCTACCACAGCACCCCAAAGCATTGTCATAGCTGCCTAATGAAGTTTCTAAACTGGGTCCTCCACTTGAACGTTTTGAGGAAAAGGTTGGCTCCTCCTTGGGACCTCAGTTTCATACTTGGAAAATTAACTTTGCCACCTTTTGAGAGATCTGCTGTCTCCCATCAAGATGATGTCCTGGAAAACTTCTGTAGACCCGTAAATTGCAGGCTGTTCTGTAGAAAGCTTTCCTTAAGTTTATAAAGGCAGAGTCACCTTATACACACTAACATACCTTCCTGATCAAGGTGGCTGAGTGAACTCTCCTTAAACTAGGTAGTTTATCTACCTCCACCCCACCCCCTTATAGAACAAGGGGGAATGTTACATTTTCCTGACTCTTGCAGGCAGCTCAGGTTTTACCTAGATGGGGCTAATCTAAGTAGAAAGCTAGACCAGTTGATTTTGCAGAGGGAAATGAATGAAAAAGATAGACAAACCATGTCCAAGAGGATTGCAAATTGTATTTCCTTCTGTTGCTTCCGCCAATGGAAGAAATTCACGGTCTCTGTTTAGACTGACTTTGCTGTTGGCCACATTTACCACTACAGCCTTTCTTAAATGGTGGGTTTCTATGTAGGTGGTTAGGGAAGCAGCAATCTGACCATTTGTCCATATGTTTACCAAGTATTACAAATTAAGGGCAAGGATAGAGTTTGGTTCCCCCTGGTGTTGCCTTAGGCCACCCATCGTTAACCAACTCTGAGAGTCATCCCAAGAGTCAGTACTGCAGCAGTGAACTGCTATGAATATAGTACAGCTATGTTAGGAACTTCAGATGTTTGAGTAGATTTACTATTGTCTTGAGTCCATTTTTTCCACCACCCCCCCCCCCCCAACCAATACCATTAGGATGGGTACCCTGTTTACCTTTCCCCTACCTCACATACAAGTTCTTCCTTCTGATGCCCTCTTACAGCCTTTTGGAATTGGATTAGGTCAGCAGTGGACATGTCATTCTCTGGACTATGAGGATTTATGCCTTGGAGTCTGGGTTTAAAAAAAAAAAAAAGTACAGGAGGGGAAAGGTGAGAGCTGTGGTATTCCTGGGGCCTTTGGGCTTTTGCAGACGGGAATCAGTACCTTGGCAATGAATCTCCTTGAGAATCTACTGTTGGGTAAAATCTTAACATGACTGCGCTTTGGTCAACCTCTAATTAAAATTATAAAGCTGTTATAGCCACTTTACTATTTGGAAAGGAATTCTAGTAATGGTGTAACTATAAGAAGTGTACACATCTGGTATTCCGACTGTTAAAGTATTAACGTATTCAGCATGTATAGTCTTGCATAGTAGTTTTCTTCTGAAGCAGATCAAAGGTACTATCTTATATTGTTAATCCTCATTCATTCCTTACGTATGGGTATCTGTTCCGACCTCGGAACCGAGCCGACCATTTTCCAAGCTCGCGTCCGCTTCAAACTCTCGAGATAAACTCTTACCCACAATTACCCTGTCCCTGTTACCTCAGATTTCGTTTGCAACGTTGCCATCCGGTCGTGTCAAGCTACTTCTCTTGAGCCAAGTACAGTCAGTTGTTTAATTGCTTTACAAATTACTTTTCTGTCAGAAAAGTTGATATTTTATTGTCTCTTGCCCTATCGCATCTAGCGTTCATATTTTCCTCAGTTTTCTTTTTTCTGTCCTTTACTTACCCTTTTTACCGCAAGGTAATTTCTCCTTACCATCGTTGGTAATCCCTTTCCTTTTCTTTTTCATACCTTCGGGTACTCTCTTGTACCATTGTTGGTACTTTTCTTTTTGTTAATATGGCATGTAAAAAGAGTAGTCCGGGGTTTAAGCGTTATTCTGATTGTGGACACACACTGCCTACTTCTGATGCACACTCTGTCTTTGTTTGGGAGCTTCCCATTTATCTGTTGAACCTCCTTGTACTATTTGTGAGAACTTTTCTAGTACAACTTTGTTAGAAAGGAAAAACAGGCTGATACTGAAGGGACAGAGGCTATTTCTGGGTCAGAGGTCTCAATCCCTCCTAAAGCCCATAAGAAAATGGATGTTTCTACTAAGGCTAAATCATTGCCTTCGTCCCCGGCTGGGGACTTTCACCAACCAAAACCTAAAAAGGCTAAAATTTCGGCTCCGGAGATCTCTTTCAGCCCCAGTGCTTTCGGTGCCCAGACCTTCGGCACAGAGGCCTTCGACTCCATTAGTGATTTTGGCTCCATCCTCTCCTGCAGCCTTCTACATATCGGCACCGAGGGGCTCCTCTGTTCAGACCATTACCACTGTATTGGCACCAACCATTCAGTCGGTGCATACCTTGACTGCATCTGCTCAGAGATCTTCCTCGGAACAGAGGCCTTTATTGTTGGCTCCAGTTTTGTCGGTTCTGCCTTCGGCACCGACAGCCACTTCGTCACTGATCCCTGTGTCGGTGCAGACAATGACTTCGGCACCGATTGACTTCTTTGGTGCAGACTACAGTAGTGCAGTCTTTCTCGGCACCGTTGTCCTCTGTGCGGCCAGATGACATGGGCACCGAGTCTGCCTCTTTGTGGACAGGCTTGTTTCTCCCTCAGTCTCTGTGAGGTCCACTAGACGTCTGTCTGAACATGATGTGTTGCATCTTGTGGACCAGGCATTCTTGGACAGAGGTATTTCACCACCTCCCCCCTACCCCCCCCCCCGGAACTATCCTTCCTTGGGAGGTGATCACCCATCTCCAAAGACACCTTCTTATTCTCCTCCTTCATTGCCTTTGAAGTCCATGAATTAGTACAGTCTTTCCCTTCTGCGGTTCCCTTTATGGATCTCACTAAGGAACCGCAGTTGCCTTCATGGCAGGAAAGTTTTGCCACGACCCAAGGATGTCTGCTGTGACACGCATAGCTTGCTGCTCCACAGCCATCCAGGGACTCCGAGTCGGCAGGCTGAGCCACTTAGGGGAGGAGTGCCCCCTGCCCTAGACATAGACTCCTCTAAGGGTGGACCAGCCTTCCAACTGATGGAGAAGGCTTTCGCTGCTGCTGGCGATACCGGACTGTCTATACTTCTGCCCTCCTCAGGTACACTGGTTTCACAAGTCGCACCTAGCGGACACCGGGTGCAAGGGCCTCGGGACATATTCCCTCAGGAATCCCGTTTTCCGTTGCCTTCCCCAGCTTCTGCCACTGAGGAGGTCCACCAGAAAAGTTTGTGTAAGAGGAAGGATATGGACTCCACAGAGGAGTCCCTCACCGAAGATGCAGATTTCGATGAGGGGGAAGGCTCCCCTCGGTCACCCTCTTAGGTATCCTTTGGCGATATCCTCGAAATCCTGAAACAGAGGTGACTGGCAGCCCTCTAATCCGACCCCTGGGGAATCTGTGTTCCTGCAGGTTTTTGGCGCCCGGCCCCCTACCTCCTGGGTTACTCCACCTGCCGATGAACTTGTCAAGTTCATCATGCTTGGAAGGCCCCTGATACTGTTGAAGCTATTCCCCGGAGGCCAGATAAGATCTTGTTTGGATCCCCATTGGTCCAAAGGTCTTCCTGTAGATGCCTTGGTGGTGGCCGCAACAAAAAAGGATCTGGCAGAAAAAAGCCAGACTGTCCATCCACCTAACAGAGAGTCCCGGGCCCTGGACAGAATAGGGAAGCGCACCTTTGCTTCAGCGACCTTTGCTATCAGGTCCCTGAATTATAGGGCACATTTTACCAGGCTTAAAAGGGATCTGGTTTCTGAGCTCTCTGAAACCTTGGCTGGTGCAGTGTCTGAGGTCCGTGACAGTGGCCTCTCAGCTGGCCACCATTGAGTCTATACCTTCTCTATACGATTGATATCTCACACATCAGAAGGAGCAGCTAGAGTGGCGAGTTCAGCTGCGGTCTTGAGATGCCACGTCTGGATGTGCTTGTGCAACTTCGTGGAACCTTTTAAGTCTTCCTTTCTTAATGCTCCCATTGAGCCCTCCTCGTTGTTTGGGCCCAAAGTTAAAAGCACTCTCACCGGATGTGCACAAGACGGGCAAGACCCTTTCTGCCATAGGTGTCCGTTATTCTTCCCCTCAACGTGCTTTCACCCAAAACCAAAAGAGTGAGAAGATATGGTTCAAGAAATCTCCGGGTCCTTTCCATGACACACAGGCCAAGTTCTCCCCCAGAGGCAGATGGGGAAACTCAGAGGGAAGATGCTTTTTTTGGGGCAGAGAGGGGGACCACATAACCAGGGTTCCAGGGATTCTTTCCCTGGTCAATCTTACCAGCGCTCCTGAAGAGCGGCCCAACTCCTTTCCTCTGGAGGTGGTTGGGGGAAGTTTCTCCTTGTACTCTTCTGTCTGGTTATCCATCACCACTGATTCTTGGGTACAAAGGATCATAGCCAGAGGTTATCCTATCCACTTCGATCTTTGTCCCATCCCTTCAAAAAAATCTTCCCGACGTTCCACCCAGTCAAAGGGAAGAAGCAGCACTAGAGATAGAAAAGCTGCTAAGAAACAGTCATCCAAATAGTCCCTCCAGACCAGATAGGATCCGGATTCTACTCAAGATTATTTTTGGTGCCAAAGAAAACAGGGGACTGGAGACCAATTTTGGATGTCAGTGTATTGAACAAGTTTGAGAGAGTTCCAAAATTCCGGATGGTCTCTACAGTCTATCCTCCCGCTTTTGGAAAAAGACAGTTGGATGTGCTCTATAGATCTTCAAGATGTGTACTACCACATAAAGGTGGACAGGCCCTCAAGAAGATTTCTGCGCTTCTGTGCGGGAGCCAGTCACTACCAGTTCAGAATACTGCCCTTCAGACTCTACAGCCCCCAGTGTTCACAAAGTGCATGGCAGTTGTCACAGCTCACTTGCGACTTCAAGAATTCCAGGTGTTTCCACACCTAGACGACTGACTCATTTCCGCCCCCACCAGATATCTACTGGAAAAAGCCCTGGCTTACTCTCTCCTTGCTGCTCAAAGGCTAGGCATAACCATAAACTGGCAGAAATCCAGTCTCACCCCTTCTCAGTTGACAGAATTCATGGGGGTTATCTTGGACACAAAAAACTGCAGAGCTGCTATCCCAGAGCACAGAATTTTAAGGATAAAGTAACAACTAATTCCAATCCTTTCAAAGGAAAAATCCACGGCTCACTTGGTTCTACAGCTGTTGGGTTCCATGGCAGCCTCCATCAGCATTGTTCCCCTGGCCAGGTTTCACATGAGGCTTCTACAATGGCTACTGCTCACCCAATGGTATCCTTTTCAGCATCCTCTTTCAGCCATGATTCGAGTAACCCACAGGTGCAAACAGGATTTAAATTGGTGGATGACACACAATCTCTCACAGTGGTCTCGCCCCTTTTCCCCCCAGCAACCCAAGGCCACAGTGACCACGGACGCCTCCCTGATGGGGTGGGGAGGCTATGTCGGGGACAGACAGTCCAAGGCACTTGGTCCCAACTGGAGGCCCATCTGCATATAAATGTTCTAGAGCTGAGGGCGGTGCTTCTGGCATTGCAAGCATTCCATCCCCTGCTGCCGTCTTGGACAATTGCGATTCAGTCAGACAAACATGGTGGTGATCTGGTACATCAACAAGCAAGGTGAACCAAATCTTACCCCCTATGTCGAGAGGCCATGAGGATATGGCAATGGGTGATGGCTACCAACCGTTTTCTAGTAGCAATGCGCATTCCCAGGAGTTCCAACGTGATAGCAGACAAACTCCGCAGGTGCATTCTTCAACCTTACAAGTGGTCCCTGAATCCCTTGATAGCAGCGGCAATCTTCCACTGCTGGGGCCGTCCTTTCTGTGACCTCTTTGCATCCCCAATCAACTACAAATGCAGCAACTACTTCGCCCTGATTCCCCCTCCAGAACAGTCACCCAGGGACACTCTAGTCCACGATTGGCCCTCTGGTCTTCTCTATGCATTTCCGCCCTTTCCTCTCATTCCCCAGTTTCTGAAGAAAGCCCAGCGGTTGAAGAGCAAGGTAATCCTCATAGCACCATATTGGCCACGACAGATTTGGTTCCCATTCCTTTGGCCTCACCTACTAGATCGACCATGGATCCTCCATCCAATCCCAGAGTTGATCTCTCACCCACAGAACATGATTCATCCCAACCTGAACAGCCTGAAGCTAACGGCTTGGCTACTGCAATTCCCTTGATTGCCAGGAAGAATGATGTTTCTTTACCAGTATGTGATATTCTCATTGCTTCTCATAAGTCTTCCACTAGAATTACTTATCTGATCAAGTGGAAAAGATTTACCTGTTGGCTGAAAGATGGACAAGTAGACCCCTTTTCAGCACCAGTGTCGATAATACTAGACTATCTGGCCGACCTGTTTCAATCGGGTCTTTTGGCCTCTACCATTAGAGTTCACTTGGCTGCAATTTCTAATTTTCATGAGGGTGTCCAAGATTCCTCTCTTATGTCCCATAAATTGTGCAAGACCTTCATAAAAGGTGCGAATCATCTGAAGCCACCTTTTAGAGAACCTATTCAACCATGGGATTTATCATTAGTTCTACAAGCTCTGACAATGGCACCTTTTGAACCAGCCTCTTCTTACGACCTCAAGTATTTGTCATGGAAAACCTTGCGTTTGGTCGCTATTACTTCTGCCAGACGTATTTCTGAACTTCAAGCTTTATGTATCAAAAGTCCATACTTGATTTTTCATACAGAGAGTGTGTCTGATAACTAATCCATCATTTCTGCCTAAAGTGATCTCTAAAATGTCCATTAATCAAGCCATTGAATTGCCATTTTCTTTCCCAACCATTCAAACAGAGGAGAGTGTTGCCTACATACCCTTGATATACACAGGCAAATCCGTTTTTACCTAAACAGGACTAAACCCTTTCGTAAATCTGACCAGTTATTTTTGACCTTTTCTGGATCTAGATTAGGATCAGCTGTTGCTAAGGTCACATTAGCTAGATGGTTGAAGGACTGTGTGACCTTTATTTACACACAACGTAATATCTCGTTGCCTACTACCATGAAAGCTCATTCAACAAGGTTGGTGGCAACTTCTGCTGCCTTCCATGCCATGGCTTCTTTACATGACATCTGTACAGCTGCAACTTGGGCTACGCCTCGTACCTTCTTCAATCATTACAAATTGGATTTGGCCTCCAGGGGAAGAGCATCTTTCGGTTCTGTGGTGCTCAGGAATGTCCTTCCATGAGAGCCTCCCAGGAGTAGAGGTAGCTGGGGACTCTGTCCCATACGTAAGGAATGAACGAGGATTAACAATATCAGGTAAAGAAGTTATGTCTTACCATAACATTCCATCTGTATTGTTGATCCTTGTTCAGTTATTACGACCCTCCCTCCTTCCCCCTCCTGTGCTTTCTAGTGGATCTCACCATCCAGTTCTCTTAGGTTATTTGACCAGAGGTGGCCTCTACCTTCTTTAACTTGCAAACTCAATCTGAGGTAACAGGGAGAGTGGAATTGTGGGTAAGAGTTTAGCTCGAGAGTTTGAAGCTGACACGAGCTTGGAAAATGGCCGGCTTGGTTCCGAGGTCGGAACCCATACCCATACGTAATGACTGAACGAGGATCAACAATACCGATGGAACGTTATGGTAAAACGCAACTTATTTTTACAGTCTGTCAAGTTGTAATAATTTTAACAAATTAGAAATATTTGTTTGATTCACTGTATTAGAATGGAGTTCATACACAAGTGTGCTTAAAGGTGCTGTAGATCATTTCATCCAGGGTAGCTGTGTTAAGAGTAGTTCATATAAGGATTTCATGGCTTGGAGCAGAGGCTTATTATGAGGATATAAGCTCTAAGCTATTAAATGTCCCTGGAATGCAAGACTCGTTTGGGTGAGCTACTAATTATATTGTAGATGTAGAAAAAAGGGGAAAACAAGGTCTTCAGTTATTGAAATATATAGTCAACTTACCAGACACTGTTGCCTTAATGAATTAAGCTGCAAGGTACAGGATTCAGTCCTGTCCTCCAGTTAGTGCTTTTGTGGAGTCTGCATAGCCTCTGTGTCTGGGTTTTTACCTTCTCGTACTCGCCCAACAGTATTGAATGGACAGCAGTACAGACTCTAGCTGTTTACCTATCAGTGGCAGAATTGTGTAGACCATCTGTTTTATCCATCAGCCATAGTGTGCAGTATCCTTACAACTTAAGCATCATGTCATGGCTAACCGCTTAATGGTATAAAAATTGGCTGAAGGCGATTTAGTTACACTGCCAAAAAATAGACCTGTATTTGTCCGTGGTGAGTGAGTTGAGGATCTGACCTACACCAAGGACCAATTCTGACAGTGAGAGAGGGGTCTGGTATGCATCTGTTGAGCGGTGTGTGCCCACCATTAAGCCGAGCAGCCATGGGTCTGTAAACTGCTGGCCGGCTGGTGTCTATTTGCCAGTGTACTTGGGATAACTCTGTTGAGCAAAAGCTGAATATGAAACCAGTTAACCTGCCAAACATGAGTTATAGATTGGTAAACTGAATAGATGTTTACTGACAAAAAGCAGCTTTGAAGTGGATGACATAAGAATCCTGTGTATCCAGGAGACAAGGTGGAAGGTTAGTGCAGCAAAGTCATTTGGATCGGGATCCAGGGTGGAGGACAGATTAGAGTTGTGGTGAATGAGAAGACTTCTGAAGAAGATGAGGATGAATTAGTGACGTAGTCATGGCAGTGAAGATTCATTGTAAAGATAAGGCAATATTTATAAGTCTCAGATCTATGCCTCACATCAGGGCTGTGATGGTTCAGGAAGGAGGGCATTCAAGCTGCAGTTGCATGACCTGTAAAGCTGGAAGACAGAGTATGATGTTCTTCGTGTTTCACTGTTGCAGTCATCACACTTGGGTATTCTGCCTGCAGGTAGCCCTCAGTTGGCCCAAATACCAGAGTCTTGGGATGCAGTTGCCTCTTCTATGACGTCAGTACATCAGGGGTATAAAACATGCAGCCAATGCCATTACATCAGCTTTTCTTGCCTCGTGGGAGCCCGAAGCAGTTCGCAAGTGCCAGTCGGCGCTAACTGAAATTTTCTATTTTCGAGTTTCAAACTGGAAGTCTTCTAAAGCTAATACCCTGTTGGGGATCCTTTTTTCTTGCTCTAACTGATGTCAGAAAAAGTTGATTGTCTTGCCTGTGGAAAGCAAATACCTCACAGAGATTTTCATTCTTACTGCGTTATCTGTTTAGGCCTAGACCACGATGTTCCTCGCTGTTGGTTTTGTGCCTTGTTTTTACCCCCAGACTATTTGTTGTCGTGCTGTCTTGTTGCTAAATTCTTTCACTGTCGTTCTCCGTATTCCACATTGGCTTTGATAAGCCATCCGACTACCGATCTTCCGAAAAAAAACGTAAGGATAAAGACAGAGACAGGCTGCATAGGTCCAAAACTACCAACGCTTCAGTTAAGCTAGTTTCCAATCTGCTGATACTCAGGGAGGTGCCTTCGCAGCCCCTGATACCTGCTTCTACAGATTCGCAGGCCTCTGCTGAGACGCATTCGGAGTCCGGTATGCCACGAGATGCTTCAACTATCGAACCTGCAGATGTCTCTACCTTGGATGGGTCTGGAGCCGCTGTGCAGGCACCGGCTTCTGAGGGTGTATTCCGACCTTCCGCTGTTCGTATTAAACCGACAACTTCGTTTTTGACTAAATCTACAGAGTTTCTCAGGCCCAGAGTTCACACTACACCTAGAAAACTGATGACCAAAGCGCATGCTCTAGCTTCCATGCCACAGAATCAAATACTTAGAATGGCTGAAGTCCTTATAACTTTAATTAGGGGGAAGCCAGCCTTCCCCCTCTAAAAGACCAAATAATTGATTTCCCTTCTGATTCTACAGGCCATGAGTCCGATGACTCTGATTTCTCTGATTACCAGGACATACCCTTATCTACCTATGGGGATTCAGATGCAGAGGATTCCATTCCCTCTGCCTCCCCTCGAGAGGGCTTTTCTTTTGGTGAAACCTTGCATACCTTGAGAGCATTTCCGCTGGGAATGCCAGGACTACCTCAGTCCAAAAAAGAGACTCAGAGAATTTTTAAACTTGCCTCAGCACCGGCTTCTGGCTATACCCCCTGTCCTAGATATTGTAGATGATGTCTTCATGGAATCCAGTCTTACTCCTGATACCTTACCACCAGCTCCTAGAAAGCCTGACACAAGGTACTACAGAGTACCCGACTCTCACAAATTTCTCTAAGAATCCCACTGCAGATCCAGAGACCATTTCCCAGGGACCTAATGGCATTAAGGCTACTGCAGCCAAAAACCCTACCCCTTCAGACAAGGATTCTACAGTTTTAGACAGATGAGATAAGAAGGTATATACCTCTGCAGCTCTTGCCATCAGGGCTTTGAATTGCTAGTTCCACATGTTGAAGTACCAGCAGCATATTATGGAACGAATTAAACAAAAAATGTTGTTGCTTCCAGATTGTACAGAAAATAAAGATTTACAAGAGTTACTGCATTCTGCAAACCATGTTAGTAAACATACTTTGCAGTGTGGTTTTGATGCCTTAGAAGCATCTTGCAGGGCTGCTGTCACTGGGTCTGTACTGAGAAGGCATGCTTGGCTGAAAGAACAAATCTTGCCAGACCATGTCAAAGCAAAATTACTAGATGCTCCATTAAACCAGGAACGTTTGTTTGGCACAAAAGCAGAAGTTCTTAAAAATATGGAGGAAAAAGCTAAATCTATGCAAACTGTTAAAGATTTCTTACAGGTGCAGCCACCTAGCTTCAGTAGGCACTGGCCTTCCAAAAACTGGTCCTTTCCGGTCCCTCCCAGGCCTTCTCAGTCCAAACCCAGGGGCAACAGACCACCAAGACTACAGTCACAGGGTATGCAGAGATCTAAACAATGGAGTGCTCCCACCTCAAAAACAGGGAGTGGTAAGCCACTCCCTTATGGGAAAAGTTCACAATGACTTGTCTATCATCTTATCCCAGCCATGCCCAAGTACTTGCACCCCTAGGAGGAAAACTCGCCCTGCATGCAAAAAACTGGATGTCCACTGCCAAGGTCCGATGGGTCCTAAACATTGTATCCCAGGGATACAGATTCTACTTCCAATCACGGCCAACCCCAAGCAGGTTGCCAGACCTTCATCCAAACCAGTGGGCAGAAGCTCAAAAGCAAGTACTTTCTCTTCTCAGTATCAGAGCTATTCAACCTGCTCCAATACAGCAAAGGGGACAGGGTTTCTACTCCAGACTGTTCCTGGTGCCCAGAAAAGAGAGCTCTTGACGCCCTATTCTGGATCTCTCAATTCTCAACACCTTCCTGGTGGTCCCAAAATTCAAAATGCTTACACTGCAACAGCTTCTTCCTATGCTAGCCAAGGACTCCTGGCTAGTCACCCTAGACTTAAAAGAAGCTTATCTGCACATCCCCATAAGGGAATCTTGCAGGAAATATCTACATTTCAGGGCAGGCTGTATGCACTGTCAGTTTTCTGCACTTCCCTTTGGCTTATCTACTGCGCCCAGGGTATTCACAAAGTGCCTGGCTCCAGCCATTGCATACTGCAGGCAGGGAAATATTCAAATCTACCCATACTTAAACGATTGCCTGATTCAGCTGGACAGTCAGGAATTGCTACTTCATCACCTGGCATTCGTAAAGAGATTCCTAACTTCTCTGGGGTACACCATTAATGAAAAGAAATCACAACTGGTGCCCAGCCAAAAGATTGTATTCCTGGGAGCAAGCTTGAACGCAACTTCCCAGATGATATTCCTCACACCAGAAAAACAGGTTTATTTGACAAACTACTTCAAGCTAATGGCCACCAAAACCCAGCTATCTGCAAGAAAAATACTGCAAGCCCTAGGGTTCATGAACTCATGCATTCTTCTAAGTCTAAAATGCAAGACTGCATATGAGGAAACTACAATGGTACTTGAAAAGTCTCTGGTGTCGACATTGTCAGGACCTGGATACATTGAATGTTAAGTTGTCATTCTCGCCTTCATTCTTGCTGGATGGGTTCGGAGCCGATCCTCGGCTCCGACTCTGCCTATACTATAGCTCGAGAGCTATATTTACTGGCTCGAGGCAGCCCTATAACCCACAATACTATGCGCTAACTCCCCCGATCTCATTTGCCGCTTCGCAGCGAGGTTGCCTTTTTTTACCGGCTCAGGTCAGTAAAGAGAATTTTTTCTATAGTACTATATTTCAGGTAGTTTTCCAGATAGATTCCCTTTGTTAGGTCCCTATCGTTTGTTTTATTCATTACAGCTCTTTTGTAGTCGTCCTTCCCTTCTTTAGTTAATTTTTATCATTGGGCCTACGGGCTTTACCTTAGTTTTCCCCACCCCTTACAGTGTGTGGTGTTTAGTCAGTTCCCTTAACTTTTTTTCTAGTTATAAGTTGAGTGTGTGTGTGGACTGACTGTGATTACTGTGTTTGCTGTTGTTAGGACTATGTCCAAAGACGCTAAGGTCTCGGGATTCAAAAAGTGTGACTCGTGCTGTCAGAAAATGTCTGACAGACTGTCACACTTCTTGTCTACTGCTTAGGGCCTTTACACCTGCAGGACTCTTGTTCCGTCTGTCACGGGTTTAGTTCGAGTCCTGCAGGAGCGTCGTAATAAGCTCATCTTAAGGGGCTTATTAAAGCCCGATGACTCCCCATCCAAGTCTGGCTCGGGGAAGTCTTCAAAAACCGCCAAACCCTCGGCTCCAGCTTCTGAGTCAAGGACTGGCGTTATTGTGATGGCTCCGACATCGGTTCCATTCGGATCCGAGGCGGGCAAAGTGGTATCCGCTCCGAAACCTGCATCAGAGCCGACCCCAGCGTGCAAGCGCTCTAGATCCCCCTCACTAGAATCCGTCCGATAGGCTCCGAGATCACCTATCCTATCGGAGCGGAGTCATAGGACTCACTCATCTAGGTCATCCAGGCTTTCCGACCACGATATTGAGAGGGTGGTCAGTAGGCTCATAAAATCTCAGGCACTAGCCCAAATGCTCCAAAGCCAGTCTCACCAGACTGTGGCTCCTTCGGTACCGCTATCGATTCCTCCTCCGATTCATCTCTCGAGTTCAGAGCCGGAGTTTGTCAGAACCGTAACCTTGCCCACGTCTGAGCCGATACTTCCACCTTCGGCGCCGGTGTCATTGGCTCCGACTTCATTGGTTCCGTCCGTGGAGAGGTCCAGGCGCCGGTACTCCATTGTCGGCTCCGAGGGGGCGAGTGGCATCGGACCCTTGTCCGACCCCACTCTCCCTCTCGCAGCTTCGGCTCTGGTTAGTTCGGCCCTGACATCATTCTTGGAGCCTTCCCTGTCGGTGCCGGGAGCTTTTCGGTTCTCTTCGGAGCCGGGACTGCCCTTGGTGCCTGATAGGGGAGCCTTCGAGGTGATGAGGAGCGTGCTGGACCCAGTGTCCACTCCAAGGTTAGGTTCTGCAGCTCTTCCCTCTACAGTGCCTGTTACGGTCTCTGGCCATCCTCCTCCATCTGACAGCAGAGATCCAAAGCGTAGGGTACCCACTTTGGGTGTCTCCTCCTCTTCCGAGGCCTCCCCTGAAGCTTCAGGGGAACCCCCTAGGAAAAGAAAGTGCAAGAGGAAGCACAAAGACTCCCCAGAGTCTGTCACGTCGGACACAGACTTGGATGAGTCTGAGGGTTCCCCGAGATCCCCCTCTGAGGATGTCTCTTTTTCAGACATCCTACAGATCCTGAAACAGAGGGGAAATTGGTCCACACTCAAACCCTCCGAGGACGAGTCGGTTTACCTTGACACTTTTGGATCTCGCCCCTCCACCTCCTGGGTGTCTTCCCCTTTCGACCCACTAATGGAGGTAGTGGCTAGAAAGGCGTGGGCAGCTCCTGATTCAATGGAACCTACCCCTAGGAGGCCCTCTAAATTTATTTCTGTTCCAGAGGACAAATCCTTTCTCACCAAAGGTGTTTCAGTTGATGCTATGATGGTAGCAGCAGCCACTAAGAAGGAATTGGCTGATCCTTTTGTACCTGTTCATCCTCCTAACAGAGTCCAGGACCATGGACAGGTACGGTAAGCGGACATTTGCTTCAGTGACCTTTACTATGCGATCGCTGAACTATTTGTCATTTCACCCGCCTTCAGAGAGACTTACTCAAAGAACTGGGTGAAACTGTACAGGATCCTTCTGCTGCGGGGTATTGGGACAAGATGAACTCCCAAGTGGCCACCCTGAATTCCATTGTTAACTCCTCCATGCAGCTTATCTCCTACGCAGCCGATGGAGCGAGTAGGGCCGCAGGCACAGGTGTTGCGTTGAGACGTCACGCTTGGATGCGACTCTGTGACTTTGCCGATCCCTTCAAGGCGTCCTTCACCAACACCCCCTTTGATGGTTCAGGATTGTTTGGACCTCAGGTGAAGAATACCCTCACCAGATGCGAGCAAGATGGTAAGACTCTCTCTGCCGTGGGAGTCCATTTTTCCACACCTTCTAGACCTTATCCTAAGGGACAGAGGGGTGGAAGGATGTGGTTCCGCAAACCACAGGGAGTCGCGCCTGCTGCACGTGGTGAATTTCCCCCCAGAGGCAGAGGGGGGAACAATAACAGACGCCGCCCCAGGGGCAGAGTGGGTCCACAGAACCAGAGTTCCAGGGAATCCTTCCCTGACCAACCCTTTCAGCATCCCTGAGAAGCTGCCCGACTGTCTGCCTTCGGAGGCAGTCGGGGGAAGATTATCTCTGTACCCGGAAGCCTGGCAGTCCCTCTCCTGAGACAAATGGGTACAGAAGATCATATCCGAGGGTTACAAAATTCCCTTCACTTCCGCTCCGGTACAACCGCCAAGACCCCTACCAGACGTACCACCCGCACAAAAGGGGTCAGGCACAGCTAGAAATAAAAAAAGCTGTTAAAAAGAGAGTCATCCAGGCAGTCCCAGCAGATCAGCTAGGATCCGGAATCTACTCCAGATTCTTTTTGGTACCAAAAAAGACTGGAGACCCATTTTGGACCTCAGCAGATTGAACAACTCTGTACAAAAGACAAAATTTCGGATGGTAACACTGCAGTCCATTCTACCCTTTTTGGGCAGAGACAACTGGATGTGCTCGTTAGACCTCCAGGACGCCTACTATCATATAAAGATACACAGGCGCTCCAGGAGGTTTCTCCGCTTCCGGCTGGGAGCCAGTCATTATCAATTCAGAACCCTGCCCTTCGGTCTCACCGCAGCCCTCCGGGTGTTCACCAAATGCTTGGCAGTGGTCATGGCTCACCTGAGACAAAAAGGATTCCAGGTGTTTCCATATCTAGACGACTGGTTCATTTCCGCTACCACCAAGCAGCATCTTATAATGGCCAGGGATTACACTATTCAACTTTGCAACAATCTAGGTATTTCTATAACTTTTGCAAAATCCTCCTTGTCGCCTTCTCAATGTATAAACTTTATAGGGGCTGTGTTAAACACCACAGAAATATCTGCAACATTACCACCTCAGAGAGTGACAGACATACGGTGGAATGTTCAGTTCCTGTTTCAGTCCAACAGAGTTCAAGTCAAGCTAGTATTGGAAGCGTTAGGCCTCATGGCAGTGGCGATCCTTCTACTCCCATTAGCCCGCTTCCACATGAGGATCCTTCAGTGGATGCTGTTTTCTCAGTGGTCCTTTCAACAGCTCCAAATGACTCACAACATCTTGATAACCCCATCATGCAAGAATCCTCTCTCCTGGTGGATGGTTTCCCCTTAGCTTTTTCAGGGCAGACCCTTTGTTCTCCCCCCCCCCCCCCAGTTGCCACGGTGACAACGGATACCTCCCTGATCGGGTGGGGGGGGGCACTATCAGGGCAGGACAGTCCAGGGCACATGGCAACAATTAGAATGCCACCTGCACATAAATGTCCTGGAGATGAGGGCGGTCCTTTTCACGTTGCAAGACCTTCAGAGCTCTCTTCCCACAGGGACTAGAGCAATTCAAACGGACAATATGTCTGTGGTGTGGTACATAAACAAGCAGGGCGGAACAAAGTCCTACCCCCTATGTCGAGAAGCACTCAGTCTTTGGCAATGGGCGATTTCCTCTCAACGGTTTCTGATAGCAACGCACATCCCCAGGAAGTCCAACGTCATAGCAGACAGATTGAGCAGAACTATCCTCATGCCTCACGAGTGGTCTCTAAATCAAGCGGTAGCAGACGGAATATTTCAGAAGTGGGGCCAGCCTTGCTGCGATCTTTTCGCAATTCCTCAAAACAGCAAGTGCCTCGACTTCTTCACACTCTTTCCTCTACCAGGCCATAGGTTCATAGGTTGGTACTAGGCTTATCAGCCCTAGGGCCTATACAAGCCTAGCCATAACAATTCCCTGGCTATTTCTTCCCACATTATTTACTTTCCTGGACCCCTGTCTAGTAGGGCGACTGACGTGATCCCTGGGGTGAATTTCCTTTCTCCCATCCAAACGTCAGGGTTCCTCTTGAAGAGGTCCAAAGAGGCACTCTGCTTGACATGTATGGGCAATCTATTCCAGAGTCTGGGGAGTCTCTGGGTCAGGAACCTATCCCTCCAGCATGTTTTGTTTATTGTGATGACAAGGTTTAGATCCCTGGAGCGTGTAGCTCTGAGGGATTGGGATTTCTTTAAGTGTAGCATGTCCAACAGCTCTAGGTTTGACATGGCCTTGTATGTTAAGCAGAGATCGCCTCTGAGTAGGCGATATCGACAGAGTATAGCTGGAGTTTTTAAGGCGGTCAGCGTAGGGCATCTGCTTTAGGCCTGTGATTCTTTTAGTGAGGTATTTCTGAGGCCTTTCCAGTTGTTGCAGATGTCTTGAGAGGTACATACCAAATGGGGCATTGTATTCTATAATGGGTCTAATGAGGGATGAGTACAGTGGGACAATGACCTCCTTTTTCTGGATGAAAAGCCCTTTGTGATGAGGTGTGCCACATAGAAGGTTTTCCTGACTGTTGTGGCGATGTGGTTATCGAAGGTGAGACCACTGTCCACCTGTGTCCCTAAGTCTCTTATCACACTTTCTGTGTTTAGTGTACTGCCACCTATATGGTAATTCATGGATACATGTTTTTCCCAAAGGGGATAACAATACATTTCTTGGCATTGAGCTTGAGCCCATGGCTCTGGCACCAAGCCTCTGTTTCTGTAAGGCCCTTTTGTAGAGTATCCACATCATTTGGGGATTCAATAATGGCTCCCAGTTTGCAGTCATCTGCAAACTTTGTTAGCCAGAGTCTTTTAGTGTTGACCTGTACTTCAGAGAAGTAGATGCCAAACAAGAGCGGCCCCAGGACTGAACCCTGAGGTACTCCACTTGTCACTTGTCTGGAGCTGGATTTGGAGTCGGCTACTTTTACAGTGTGGGTTCTATCAGTAAGCCATTTAGCAACCCATTGGGTGACATAGGGATTAATACCCAACTTAGTAAGTTTATCTATGATTCCAGAGTGGGGGATGGTGTCAAAGGCCTTGGCAAGGTCTAGATAGGCTGTGTGGACCACCTTTACCCTTGTCCATGGCTCTGGAGACTGATTCAAAGAAGTCAATCAGGTTCAGGAGACAAGATCGGCCCTTCACAAACCCAAACTGGGTGGGGTCCAGTGTTTGAAGGTTGCTAATGTCTTTGTTTATAAGTTCCATGATAATACGCTCCATGGCCTTGCAGATAAGGCTTGTCAGACTGATGGGACGGTAGTTTCTGGGATCCAAGGTGGATCCCCCCTTATGGATTGGGATAACTGTAGCTCTGCGCCACTCAGTGGGCACGAAACCTGAGGTGAGGCTATGATTAAACATGACACTTGGGTGAGGTGCCAGTTCATATTGTAGTTCATGTAGTACACAGCCCGGGATGTCATCTGGTCCCATGGATGCTGTATTCTTGGCTTTAGAGAGTGCGTTTTGTACCTGTGTGGCCGTTATTACTGGAATTTGGCAATCTTCCGGTATTGAGATGGGCCATTTAGGGGGTGAGAGGGGGGTGAAGTTGGCACTGAATCGATCTGCCAGGATATTGGCAATATCCTTTGGATCAGTATATTTATTGCCATTCTGTTTTAGCTCAGAGCAGATCTGAGCATTGCCATTTAGATTCTTGACAGTTATAGAATGCTTTGTGGTTGTCTTTGGAATATTTGGCAATTTTATTTTCATAACTAGCTTTGGAGGATTTTGAGCCATCCCCCCAGAGACGCTCTTGTTCACGATTGGCCCCGGGGTCTTCTATATGCCTTTCCTCCCTTACCGTTGATCCCGCAATTAATTCAGAAAGCAACCGCATTGAGATCCAAAATGATCCTCATTCTTCCGTTTTGGCCTCGACAAGTATGGTTTCCGTTCCTGCACAGTTACCTACTGGAACAGCCTTGGCATCTGGAACCCCTTCCGGATCTGTTGACCCATCTCACGGGCAAGCTGCATCAGTCTCTTCATTCCCTCAACCTCACAGCTTGGTTGCTCCACTTCCAGCCATAGCCAGGCTTCCCCTTATTTCTCCTCCTCGATATCATTCTGGCTTCCCCTAAGTCCAATACTAGGAAGACGTATGCGAGTAAATGGAAGCGTTTTTCGCTCTGGGCACAAGCTAGGTCCTTAGATCCTTTCCATGCACCCATTCATAAGGTTCTAGACTTTCTGGCGGAGCTCTTTCATTCAGGGTCATCGTCCTCCACTATCAGAATACAATTAGCGGCCATTGCTAATTTTCATGTGGGGCTCTCAGAAGCAAATATTATGCCCCACAAACTCTGTAAAGCCTTTCTCAAGGGCATCTTTTTGCTTAGACCTCCAGATGTTCTTCATTCCACATTGCTGCAGTCCTAACCATTGGGGGTAGTCCGCTGTCCAGTCGGCCCGAATACCAAAGTATATGGCTGACGTCGGTCAAGGCGCATTAGACTGATGTCAGGACGTCAGGGTACTAATGCGCATGACCGACGTCATATCCCCAGTCTTTTTTGCCGCATGGTCCGATGCAGAAGCAGTTTTGCGAGTGCAGGTTGGCGTTATGAAATTTTCTGAAGTCGGAGTTTCAGACCGAATCAAAGTTGGCTAAGTACCCCGTTGGGAACATTTTGGTTTTCTTGCCTCAGTATTTAACCGGATGTCAGAAAAAGTGAATAACTGTATTTCTTGTGGGAAACAGATACCTCATAGGGATTACCATACCTTGTGTATACCTTGTTTAGGGCCTGAGCACGACGTTGTTGGATGCGCTCTTGTGCTAGATTTAACAAACGCACTATTAAGAGAAGGTTAGACTGTGCCAGGTTAGTGTTTGGGAAGCGTTGTAATTATAAAATGCCGTCGGATGCTCCGACGCCCGCTTCGTCCAAAAAGCGCAAGGACAAAGCAGCAAAGCCTAGAGTGGAAGAACCGGCAGTCCCGGACGTCGGTTCTTTAGAAGGCTCAGTGGAGCCGGAGGTTTTGCCAGGAGTTTCTTTGGAGTCTCAGGCTGAGACTTTACTGTTACAGGATGTGTCCTCTCAGGAGGTAGGCCAGGCTGAAGGGGCTTCTCAGGTAGCTGTTCTTCCCTCTCTTCCTAAGGTGGTTAGAGCCTCCCCTTCTGTTTCCAAGGCTTCCTTGAGAGGCAGGCCAGGTTTAACTTCAGTGGGGGTTTCTCCGAGCACTTCAGGTTCTTTGCCTAAGAAACATATGCTTAAAATGGCAGAGGATTTGATTACTATGATTAGAGGTTCTATGCCCCCTCCTGATAAGAGGCCTAGGGTGGATCCTGAGTTTGAGAGTTTTGAACAGTGTTCGGAGGCTTCTGAGTCTTCGGCTGAAGACTTGCAGGAGTATCCTCCTTATTCTGATTCTGATGTGGATGATTCCACTCCTTCAGCTTCTCCTCCTGAGGATTTTTCATTTTCAGAGACTCTGCATTCCATGAGGGAGCATTTTAAATGGGAAGGCCAAGATTTCTCTGATTCCAGGAAGAGGCTTAGGGAATTCTTGTTTTTACCCCAGCATAGGCCTTTAGCTATACCTCCTGTTCTGAATGTGGTGGAAGATGTTTTTGCAGAGGCTTCCCTGAACCCTGATTCTTTGCCTCCTGCCCCAGTTAAACCTGATAGGTACTATAGGGTGCCTGAAGCTCATAAGTATCTTTTTAAGAGTCCTAGGGCTGACCCGGAAACTGTTTCTCAGGGGCCTAAAGGTGTTAAGGCTTCTGTGGTTAAAAATCCTGTTCCTCCTGATAAAGAGGCAAGGACTTTGGATAGATGGGGAAAGAAAGTGTATACTTCTTCCACTTTAGCCATGAGGGCGTTGAATTGTCAGTTTCACATGTTAAAATATCAAAATTACCTCCTTTCACAATTGAAATCTAAGGTGGATGCTGTGGCGGAAGGTATTGAGTGTAAAGAGTTGCAGGATTTAGTTCATGTGTCTGAACAAGTGGGTAAGCATTCATTGCAATGTGGTTTTGATGCTGTGCAGGCCTCCTCGAGGGTGGCTGCCACTGGTTCTGTTCTTCGCAGGCACGCCTGGTTGAGGGATCAGAATTTAGCTGAGCATGTTAAGACAAGGATTTTGGATGCTCCTTTACAGTCTGATGTGTTTGGTTCGCCTGTGGAAGCAGTTTTAAAGAAAATGGAGGACAAGGCTAAGTCTATGCAAACTGTTAAAGATTTTTTGCAGGTGCAGCCTCCAGTTAAGTAGAAATTGGCCTACTAAGGGATGGACATATCCTGCTTATGATTCCCAGTCTAGGGGTAGGTCTAGACGTGGTAGGGGCAGAGTTCAAGGTTCTTTTAGGCCTAGAACAGGGAGTTCACCTGCTCAGACTTCTGGTGAGGGCAGGGGTCAGTCCTTTCGTAAACAGACCCAATGACCTGCCTTTTCAGCTGCCAGTACATTCTCGTCTGGCAGCACCTTTGGGAGGAAGACTGTCTCTTTTCAAAGAAAATTGGGATTTAATTACTCAAGACAGATGGGTTTTGGATATCATTCACCACCGTTACAGGTTTTATTTCCATACCTTGCCCCCTTTCAAAGGCATGCCAGACATTCCTCCTCCACAAAGAAAGGAGGCTCACAAGCAAATTTCTCTGTTACTCCAAATAGGGGCCATTCACCCAGTCCCTGTGCCAGAAAGGGGCCTAGGATTTTATTCTCGTCTGTTCCTAGTACCGAAGAAGGGGAACACGTGGAGACCAATTTTGGATTTATCAATTCTCAACACTTATCTGGACATTCCCAAGTTCAAAATGTTGACGTTACAACAGCTTTTACCTCTGCTGGGCAAAGATCACTGGATGGTAACTTTAGATCTCAAGGAAGCTTACCTTCATGTGCCTATAAGACTAACTTGCAGAAAGTATCTGCGTTTTCGAGCTGGAAATTCTCATTATCAGTTCTCTGCATTGCCCTTTGGCTTATCTACTGCGCCCAGAGTATTTACAAAGGTTCTGGCTCCAGTGATAGCTTACTTCAGGCTAAAAGGAATTCAAATCTATCCTTACTTGGACGACTGCCTGATTCTGGCTCAAGAAAAGGAAGACCTTCTACAGCATTTGGAATATGTCATAGCAGTGCTAAGATGCCTAGGGTATTCTGGGAACGAAATAAAGTCCAGTCTAGTACCCTCTCAAGACATGTGCTTTCTGGGTGTGAGACTGAATACAGCAGCCCAGATGGCCTTTTAACCCCGGACAAACAAAAGAATCTTTCCAGTTACTTCCATCAACTATCTCTTCAGTCCGGGCTGACTGCAAGGACAGTCCTTCAAGCCTTAGGGTTCATGGCATCTTGTATTCTGGTGCTTCCCAATGCCAAACTGCATATGAGGAAGCTGCAATGGTATCTCAAAATGTATGGACACAGCACTGCCAGGATTTGGACACTGTCATTCAAATAATACCTTGCATTCAAAAGGAATTTTTGTGGTGGGCTCAGGAATGTCACCTAAACAAGGGACTCTGTGACCCGGCCAGAGGCGAGTCAGATTCTAACGACAGATGCCTCAGACATTGCTTGGGAGCTCATCTAAATGGAAAGTGGATACAAGACAAGTGGCCTGCCAGACTACAGCATCTACATATCAACATGAAGGAGATGTTAGCAGTCCAGTTTGCATTAATGGCTTTCAAGGAGTTACTTCTTCCAGGGCAAGTGTTGATTCTAACAGACAACACAACTGTCATGTGGTACATCAACAAACAAGGGGAACACATTCTTATCCTCTATGCAGGCAAGCAATGATTTTATGGGAGACTGCGCTCAGCTTGCAACTAACTCTTCAGGCAAGGTTTCTGCCGGGAGCACAGAACTCCTTAGCAGATGTGTTAAGCAGACAAATCATGGATCCCCACAGTGGAAACTGGATCTTCATGTATTTGAAATTGACAGTGTCATGGGGAACTCCAGACATAGATCTGTTCGCTTCTCCACTAAACCACCAGCTGCCAAAGTTTTGCACAAAGGGGTTTCATCACACAGCTTGGAAAGTGGATGCTCTTTCTTTCAGTTGGAAAAATCTTCATGTGTATGCCTTTCCACCTCTGCCTCTTCTCCCAAAGGTGCTCCTAAAGGTCAGACAAGACAAGCCAAGGATGATTTTAATAGCTCCAGATTGGCCTCGGCAACACTGGTACCCACTACTGAGGAGTCTGGTAAGGAAGCCTCCATGGCCTTTACCTCTGATTCCACACCTGTTATCTCAGAAGGACGGTCACCTGCTCTATGTCAAGCTTCACTCTCTTCATCTAACAGCCTGGCATATTCTGTTTTGAAACACAGCAGGTCTCAACTTCCTCAGCAAGTTTTAAATGTGATTATGGAAGCCAGATGACCTAGTACAAGAAAAGTGTACATGAAAAATGGAAGAGATTTTTATTTTGGAGTGCAGCAAAGAATTTGGAGATTTCTGAGCCTAATTTGAGTGTGGCTCTTCAATATCTTACTGAGTTATTGGACAAAGGTTTGTCTTTCTCTTCCATTAAGATTAATGCTGCAGCAATTTCAGCTCACTATGATTGTGACCCACCATTGTTTTCGCATCCTTTGTTCAAGCAGTTTCTTAGAGGGGCAAAGAATATAAGACCCCCGTAGAGCTCCTACTCCTGCTTGGGATCTCAATTTTGTGTTGGAGAAACTTACTCTACAACCTTTTGAGCCTCTTGGCTACTGCTGAATTGAAATACTTGTCATGGAAGACTGCTTTTTTGTTGGCTATTACTTCTGCAAGAAGGGTTTCTGAATTGCAGGCCCTTATGGCAGTAGAGCCTTTTTTGATTTTCCATAAGGATAGGGTATCATTACGTACTAATCCTTCTTTTATGCCTAAGGTGGTTTCTAGTGTGGCTTTAAACCAAACTATTCATTTGCCTACTTTCTATGCAGATCCCCAAAATAAGGGGAAAAGATTTTGCACACTTTAGATGTACACAGGCAGTTGCGTTATTATTTAAGCAGGACTAAGGATTTCAGGCAGTCTCAGCAGTTGTTTGTTTCTTTTGCTTTGAGTTCTCAGGGCAAGCCTGTGTCTAAACAAACTATTTCTAAGTGGATTGGGTTTTGCATTACATTTTGTTATTCCCATCATGGCAAGGAGATTCCAGCTGGGATTAGGCCTCATTCCACTAGGGCTACTGCCACTTCAACAGCATTTCTAAGGGGGGTGGCAACTAAGGAGAT
This sequence comes from Protopterus annectens, assembly GCF_019279795.1. NCBI lineage: Eukaryota > Metazoa > Chordata > Ceratodontiformes > Protopteridae > Protopterus > Protopterus annectens. The sequence continues at coordinate 534,235,918 of NC_056725.1, read as the reverse complement.
TTTGGAGGCAGCTACTTGGAGTTCAGTGCATACTTTCTCTAAGCATTACCACCTTCCTCTCTACTCTAAATCTAGGGCTGGTTTTGCCGCAGCTATTTTGCAAGGCATGTTGACAGCTCCTGCTTCCTTATGATTTGCCAGCCTCCCTTACCTCTGCTTTGGGATTCTACCCAATGGTTAGGACGGCAGCAATGTGGAATGAAGAACATAGTACAGTTTTGTACCTACCATAAATGTAGATGTTCGAGGATCCACATTGCTGCAGTCCAATTTACCCTCCCTCCTTCCCCTCTGTGTTTAGGGGTGGTGGTGTGGGTTGGGCTATATTCTTGTAATTTTGTATATATTGTACATATTTTGGGTGCAGGAGTTTTTGGTGTTTTTTGGTTTGGGCCTTGTCTTTTAGGGTCTTCTGACATCTGGGGCAAGAAAAGACTGTGAGGATATGACGTCGGTCATGCGCATTAGTACCCTGACGTCCTGACATCAGTCTAATGCGCCTTGACCGACGTCAGCCATATACTTTGGTATTCGGGCCGACTGGACAGCGGACTACCCCCAATGGTTAGGACTGCAGCAATGTGGATCCTCGAACATCTACATTTATGGTAGGTACAAAACTGTACTTTAAGGATCCGCCCCCACAATGGGATTTGAATTTGGTTCCAACGTCATTGATTCTGCCTCCCTTTGAACCTGCAGCCTCTTGCTCCCTCAAGCTTCTTTCTTGGAAAACTCTTGTTTTTAGTAGCCATAACATCTCTGCCAGAAGGGTATCGGAACTTCAAGCCTTGCCTTATTTGGTTTTTCATAAAGACAGGGTAACTCTCAGAACAAATCCTTCCTTCCTACCGAAAGTGTCCTCTGAAGCAAATCTAAACCATTAACTTGCCTGTCTTCTTCCCAGACTATTCCAACAGGGCTGAACAGAAATTACATTCATTGGATGTTCATCGCCAACTACGGTATTATCTAGACAGGACAAAACAACTCAGTCAGACCAGCTCTTTCTCTCTTATGCTGAAGGAAAGAAAGGGCTTCCAGTATCAAAGGTTACTCTTTCCAGATGGTTGACTTCTATTATTACCTTTGTCTATGAGTTGAGACACAGGCAACTTCCATCTAGGGTTAAGGCTCATTCAACTAGGGCACTATCAACATCAACGGCCTTTCAAGAAAGGTTACCATTAGATGCCATATGTGCAGCAGCTACATGGGCTTCCCAACATACCTTTATTGCCCATTACAAACTTGATATAGCCTCCAGAAATAGAGCTGACTTTGGTTCCACCGTACTCAGGAGTCTGTTCGATTGAGCCACCCAGGACTAAGGTGCTAGGGTCGCTGTCCCATCCAGCGAGAATAACAACTTAACATTAAGAAGTTATGTTCTTACCATAACGTTCCATGTTAGTTGTCTTCTTCTCGCCACCTTTCTTGCGTCCCTCCCTCCTGCCCCCTAGCCTGGACAGACTTGAAGGTCTCCGAGTCCTTCCATTTCATGAGATAGAATATGTTACGGTTTCCCCGTATCGTTAGTGTTACTAGCAGGGAGTCCGTACTTGGAAATGAGGATTATAATAATAAATTTATACTATGTGTTAGCTACCAAACGAGATCTGGGGAGTTAACGCATGGTATTGTGGGTTATAGGGCTGCCTCGAGCTGGTAAAAATAGCTCTTGAGCTATAGTATAGGCAGAGTCGGAGCCGAGGATCGGCTCCGAACCCATCCAGCAAGAAAGAAAGCAAGAAGACGACAACTAACATGGAACGTTATGGTAAGAACATAACTTCTTATTCCTATCATTCCTTGTCTAAGGGCAGAGTTCCTTTGGTGGGCAGAGGCATGCAACCACAACAAGGGACTTCCTTTCACTCAACCCCTCGCCGCCCAAACCCTGACAGCAGACACATCAGACCATGCATGGGGGGCTCACATTGCAGGCAAATGCATTCAAGGCAAAAGGAGCCCAGGACAAATTCCCCTGCATAAAAAGAAAAATGTTAGCTGTACAGAATGCTCTGACAGCCTTAAAATTCCTTATCCTTCCAGGACAACTCCTGATAAAGACGGACACTACCACAGTTATGTGGTACATATACAAGGGGGGAACTCATTCCTACCCACTCTACAGGTTAGCCATGGCCCTGTGGAACACAGCCTTGAGCAACCAAGTGCACCTGCAAGCTCAATTCCTGCCAGGCAAATAAAATTCACTGGCAGACTTGAGCAGGAATCTACTGGACCCACACGAGTGGAAACTGGAACCCAAAACTTATCCACAAGTGGGGGACACCAGAGGTGGACCTCTTTGTGACCCCCCCCCCCCCAAAGCTATCAATTGCGCACATTTTGCACCAGAAATCCTCACAGCAAAGTGTGGAGAGTGGATACCCTCTCCTTCACATGGGAAACCTCTCAATTTATGCCTTCCCCCCTCTGCCCCTTCTCTCAAAAGTATTACTCAAGATCAAACCAAGGACAATCCTTATTGCCCCAGACCAGCTGTGCCACCCTGGCACCTACATCAGACCCCCTCCCTGCTGTCCCAGTAGGAGGGACAGAGTTGAGGCTGCAAACCCTGAACCTTACAGCGTGGCTTATCCCCTGAATACACCGCCAGCAACCCTCCGCAAACTGGTGCTGGACATCATCCTGGAAGCCAGAAGGCCTAGTGCTAAGAAATTCTATTCAGAAAAGTGGAGAAAATACTGTTCTTGGAGCCAGTCTCAAGGAAAGGACACCACCATGCCCACCTTACCTCTAATCCTAGACTACCAAGCAGAGCTGCTCCACAGAGGCCTATCCTCCTCATCAATTAATAAGATTTATGCCTCTGCCATCTCAGCTCATTACATTACTGAGCCACCTCTCTTTTTTCACCCTCTCATCTAACAGTTCTTGAGAGGAGCTAACAATTTAAGGCCCTGGAGGAGAGCACCCACCCCTGCCTGGGACCTTAACTTTGTACTAGAGAAGCTCACGCTTCCCCCTTTTGAGCCTGCTGCTGCAGCAGAGTTAAAATTCTTCTCTTGGAAAACAGCCTTACGTCTAGCCATCACTTCAGCATGAAGAGTGTCTGAGTTACAGCCACTAATGGCTGTGGAACCCTTCATTATTTTCCATGCTGACAGGGTTTCCCTCAGGACTAACGCATCATTTATGCCCAAGGTGTTATCCAGTGTGGCTTTAAACAAATCCATCCATTTACCAGCCTTTTTTCCTAATCCTCAGAATAAAGGGGAAAGAATCCTGTACTTTGGAAGTGCACAGACAGCACAGGTTCTACCTTGACAGGACTAAACCTTTCAGAAAATCTGACAAGCTGCTGGTCAGCCTTGCTACAGGGGCAGAGGGCAAGGCCATTTCAAAGCAAACCATTTCCAAATGGATAGCACACTGCATCCATTTATGCTACAAACACAATGGAAAACCTACCCCACAGCAGATCAAAACTCATTCCACTAGGGCTACCTCGACCTCTACAGCATTTCTCAGGGGAGTCCCTACCAGGGACATCCTGGAAGCTGAAACCTGTAGTTCTGTACACACCTTCCCTTCACCAAGCATTACCACTTGTCTATCTTTTCTAAATCCAGAGCTGGATTTGCCACAGCAGTCATACAAGGCCTGCTAGCCAGCCCTGATACTTCTTGATTGCTTCCCCCCTTCCTCAGCTTTGGGAATCAACCCAAGTGTGATGACTGCAGTAGTGAAACACGAACATAATACAGTTGTGTAAACTTACCATAAATGTAGATGTTAGAGTGTATTCACTGTTGCAGTCCTGGTAACCCTCCCTCCAGCCCCGTGTCTTTTCTATACTTTCTACCTATCCTCTTTTTGGCCTTATCTTATGGCAATGGTGTTTACTTTTACTTTTTACTGGAGGTTTTCCACACCATGTAATTGCTTCCTATTTTGGGGGCTCTTGACATCTGGGGCAAGAAAAACTGATGTAATGGCATTGGCTGCATGTTTTATACCCCTGACATCATGGAAGAGTCGACTGCATCCAATGCAGAAATCGCAAGACTCTGGTATTCAGGCCGACTGAGGGCTACCTGCAGGCAGATAACCCAAGTGTGATGACTGCAACAGTGAATACACTCTAACATCTACATTTATGGTAAGTGTACACAACTGTACTTTCTTCATAGTCAGTGTTGCAGTACTTATCCTTGGGACTTCTGCTGTGCAGAAGCCCATGACTGGCCCAATTTCTAAGCAGTGGTTAGAGAAGGTTCTATGGTCAACAGAGTCTAGACTGAAGATCTGGAGGTTACTGGAATGAAAGCACAAGAGTTTAAGAAAATGTTATAGGATCCTATCTCTTAAGGAAGACACCAAAATAGGTGGAGCTAAAGAAAGATGCTGTTTTGAGAGACTTATAGAACCGATAAGTGGTCAGGTCATGCCAGGAATAAAAATAAAATGCATAAGGAGAACTGATGGTGGAGTGCAGAAGTCCAGGAAGTTAACAAAAAAGGTGGAGTAGGGGAAAAATATGGAGATAGAAAAAATGTATCAGGCTAAAAAAACTTGTCTACCATATAAAATGCACCATGCTTTATTTTCTGGATCCAACTACTGGTAGGCTAACAGAGACTACAGGAATAGTCACTAAGTAAAGTGGAAGGCATCAGAAGCACTCTACCAGTTCCAGTAAAGTAAGTAATCAGATGGCAGAAAGAGGTTGCAAGGCAAAGGCAGAAAGGTAGAGATGGTCTTCAGATACCATTCTTTAGGGATTCTAGCTGCAGTCTGCTCACTAGTCCACAGGACATCAAAGGCAGATGGAAGGTACTTCCAGCAGTTTCAGAATGGAAAAACCTCCACAGAAGCTGTACTGTTGCAGAAACAGCATACATTGTACTGCCTTTTGTTGCTTCCACCAATAGAAGAAATTCATGGTCTCTGTTTAGACTGACTTTGCTGTTGGCCACATTTACCACCAGCACTAGCAGCAGTCTAGAGAACATCACTGTGAAAAATTAAGCAAGGGAAAACACCAGGCTCTGATGAGGTTGAGACAAGTACAAGGGTGTTAGGGGAGAAATCTGTCTTGAGAGTACTCTTACCAGTATGAAGAAAGGTATATCATAGATGACTGGAGAATAAGCATTTTAGTGCCAGTGTGTACAAGAACAGAGGGGGGAACATTCACAACTTTGGTATTTTAGGGGTATCAAACTCCAGTCACAGTGCATGAAAGAGCTGGAGAGGGGGAATGATGTACGCAAAGTAGTAAAAAGTAAAATGGGAAGGGCACAATTTGGATTAGAATCAGGATGCAGCACAACTGACCAAATGTTTGCAGTGTGACAGAAAAAGCTACACACAAGGAAAGAGCCGGATTGGGCATTCCTAGACTTGGAGAAAGCATGTGATAAGGTTCCAAGAAATAGTAAAAACAAAAATCTGTTACACCACCAGTAGAGAACACGTAGAGCCAGCTGTTGTAAAAGCCTGAGTTTATTCCAGAGTTGAGCACTTTGTCCTTATTAATTTCAGAACTAAAGTGGCACCATAAAAACACATTTAAATGCAAAAACCACATGATTAAAATAAACCAATGAAATTGACACAGTAGAATTTAATCACATAATAGTGTTAACTTTAAAATAGGATTTATAGAAGAAGCTTCATTTAATCCAGGGAAATTAGTAGCGTTTAATCTGTGCTACCATTTGAGTTAACTCTTATTCAAATGTTCATCCATAATCCAACCATGGGGATCGTTCTTGACTTATTTGATAACTAGAGATCTACCTTTGTTTGTATTACAACTGTGTGCTTATATAAGGAATTCATTTTTTTTTTTCATGATACCCAGTAAATGCTCATATATTGTCGTTGAGCCCTCTAGATGTTTTTCCCCCACATAAAAACAGGACTGCATAAACATTGAGCCAAGTAAACCACATTTTTAGGATGAGAGACGCGCCCAATGATATGTACTATACCCCTCACAGTAAAAACATCACCACTAATGTCCGTACATTGGGAGCAAAAATATCTAATGGTGCCATTTTTACAGCTACTTGTTTCTCCATTCATCACCTTGTTGGTCTCCAGAATTTTTAAAAAGATTTATCCCTACATAAGTAATAGGAGTTTTTTCTTTTTACTTTTTCAAGAAATTAATATCAGATGAAAACAAATTCCAGTTATTATAAATGTATTCAGAAATCTCAAAGTAATCCAATGTATAGGTAGTAATGAACAATTTCCTGTTCATATCAAAGATGGATATAGTCAAATGCACTGGGTCAGTAGTATGGTTAACAGTATTACCAGTATATTACTGCTGAGAATAGGAGTGCAAATACCCAATTCTCTTTGTACTACCTTCTCCCTTATTTCATTCAAAAAGTCATCAGGGTAAGCCCTCTTTATAAACGTGTTTATTGTCACATTCACTATAGAATTTATTGGATTCAGAAATCATCCTGTCAAGACATACCAATTGCCCTTTTACAACTGATTTCTTCTGATGCCTAGGATGCCAACTGGAAAAATGGAGGTAATAGTTTGAGAAAGTGGGCTTAAGAAATATGTTGGACGTAAACTTATTGTTAACCAAATCCTTTTCCACCTCGACATCTAAAAATGCAATTTTATTTTTATCATATGTGGAAGTGAATGAAAAAAAATGAATTGTGCTTACATAAACCAAAAATTCCTGGGGTTTGTCACCTGTATTCCAAAGAAAAGAATACATCATCCAGGAATCTGGTGTATAGAGTCAGACTGTTTTTATATTCGCTGTTGAATATATACTGGTCCTCCCATTCCACCATAACATAATTGGCAAACATGGCGCAAGCCCACCCCGTAGCCACTCCACTGGTTTGCCTAAAATAATGATTCTCAAAAAATAGAAAACTTTATTTTAAAACTGCATCCACCATCACCACCATTGCATTAATTCTGTCAGTCTAAATCAGTGTGTTTAAACAATTGCTTTTTGAACTAACATAAACCCACATCAGTAGCAACAAAAATGGCTTCAGGTTGAAAAACTATATTCTTCAATAAACTTGCCATGAATCCTTGCATATTTGTGCTATGGTTAGACCTTTCTATAAACTATAATCTAAAAACTGTTAATACAAATATTTTAGACCATGTGTCGACCCCTCACCGGGAAAAGCCGAAAGATACAACAGCATGTAGCATCAGCTGTAGGTCTAAAGGGAGGCTGTACCATGCTGTTATGTATTTTAGGAATACCAAAAAACATTACAAATGGCTGGCTTCTTGTACATAAAATCATACACACCAAAATCTGGCCCTGAAATAAGCATATCATCCAACAAAAGATCAATTTTAGTGAGGGCAATATCAGTTTCATTCCTCAAGACCTCTTAGTAAGTCTTTTCCATTAATAAAGTATTCATATGATTTAAATAATTAGCTTGGTCTGTTACAAGCCTACCCCCTTATCTGGCTTCATAACACGAATACTGAAATCTTTCGCAGTATAATGAAAAAGTTTATTTTTTCTTTAGTCAAGTTAAAATACTTTGCTTTACAAGGTTGTTGCAATATTTTGATTATCAAGTTCGCAAACCTTTTTTTGAATAAGTGTATTCTGATTAAGAGGGGTTAAACACTGGGCCTGTGAATTTTTGGAATCCAACAAGATGATGAATGGAGAAACAAGTAGTTGTAAAAAATTTAACTAGCAGGTTCATATGCAAGTACTAGGCTATCTGCCCGAGGGCATCTATAAGCCTAGCCAGAATGTGTTGGCTTTCGCCGCCCCCTTAGATTAGTTCCCTGTGCCTCGGTCCAGCAGAGCCAGTGCAGTGATCCCTGGGGTAAATTTTCTGTTTCCCATCCACTTGTCAAGGTTTCTTTTGAAGAGTGTTAGTGAGGGGCTCTGCCTAATGTAGATTGGAATCCTGTTCCAAAGCATGGGGAGTCTCTGGGACAGGAATCTGTCCCTCCAGCACGTCATATTTATCATTGTGGTGAGGTTTAGATCCCTAGAGCGTGCGGCTCTTGGGCATTTGTTTTTTTTTAGGTGGAGCATGTCCATCAGTTCTGGGTTGTACATGGCCTTGCATGTCAGGCAGAGATCACCTCTGAGTAAGCGGTATGCAACCGAGTATAGCTAGAGTTTCTTCAGTAGGGCTGCATAAAGCATATGTTTGAGGCCAGTAATCCTCTTGGTGAGGTACTTCTGTGGTCTTTCCAGCTGTTGCAGGTGTCTTGTAAGGTACATCCCAAATGGGGTGTTGTACTCTGATGGGTCTGATGAGTGATGAGTAGAGGGGCACAGTAACCTCTTTTGTTCTAGATGCAAACCTTTTTGTGATTAGGTGGGCCACATAGAAGGATTTTCTAACCACCTTGGCAATATGATTATCAAAGGAGAGATTACTATCTACTTGGGTCCCCAGATCCCTTATTACATTTTCTGTACTTAAGGGACTACCACATATGTGGTAGTTCGCGGGTGCTTTGTTTTTTCCAAAGGGGATGACTATGCATTTTTTGGCATTTAACTTGAGGCCATGATTTTGACACCAGGTATCTGTCTCAGTGAGACCCTTCTGGAGGATGTATCAGCTGGAGAGTCAATTATGGCCCCAGTTTGCAGTTGTCTGCAAACTTGGTCAGCCATAGTCCTCCTGTGCTAGCCTGTACTTCTGAGAAGTATATACCGAACAGGAGGGGTCCCAGGACTGAGCCCTGGGGGACACCACTTGTAACTGGTTTAGAGTAGGACCTAGAGACTGCAGCTCTCACCGTGTGTGTTGCCAATTGGCAACCCATCTTGTGACGTAGGGGTTTATGTTCAGGCTGGTGAGCTTGTCTATAATACCAGAATGGGGAATGGTGTTGAAAGCCTTTGTGAGGTCTAGGTAGGCTGTGTGGACCTCCTTTCCCTCGTCTAAAGCCTTGGTAACTGTCTCAAAGAAGTCCACCAGGTTTAGGAGGCATAGTCTGCCGTTAAAGCCAAACTGGGTAGGGTCCAATGTTTGAAGGTTCCCAATGTCTCTGTTAATGAATTCCATGGTGATGTGCTCCGTAGCCTTGTAGACTAGGCTAGTCAGGCTTGTATGGTGATAGTTCCCGGGATCTTTTGTGGCTCCACCTTTGTGGAGCAGGATAACTGTTGCTGTGCGCCACTCTATGGGTACGTAGCCTGTAGAGAGGCTGGGTTTGAACAGTGTGTTTAGGTGAGGGGTTAGTTCATTTGGAGCTCATGTAAGACGCAGCCTGGGACACTGGTCCCATTGAAGCTGTATTTTTGGCTTTGGATAGGGCTGTTTTAACCTGTCAGTGATTGCCAGGGCACTACATTCTTCTGGTATGGTTATGGGCCCTTTAGGGGGTGAAGTTTGCACTAAACTTGTCTGCCAGAATGTTGGCAATATCAGTCAGTTCAGTGTATTTTGTGCCATTCTGCAGTAACTCAGAGCAGATCTGAGAGTTTCCATAGGTTCTTGACATAGCTAAAGAACGCTTTGTGGTTATCTTTGGAGTCCTTGGCAATTTTTCTTTCGAAGCTAGCTTTAGATGATTTTATGAGGGGTCGTAGTTTCTTGCTGATCAGGGATGTCTTTGCTTCTTGGGATTTTATTCTCTTCTGCACTAGTTTCCTCCTCCTATTGTATCGCTTGTTTATGGCAGGGGTCCACCAGACTGGTTTCCTTTTCTTGGAGGGAGTGCGTCTTGGTTTTGCTTGGGATAGCACGATCCATGCATTCTTGCAGGTGCTCAGAGTGCCTTTGTAAGGTATTCAGCAGCTTGGACAGCGTTGCCCTTTAGCATGTGGGCTGTGAACCTTTCCACCTCGGTCTTAAGTAACGTGAAGTTTGCTTTTGAAAATATTTTCATGGTGGTTTCATTGATTGGGGGTGGAGGCAGAATGTGGATATCTAGAGTGATTAGTCTATGGTCTGATCTAACCAGCGAGGGTTTGACCTCCGGTGTAGAACACCGGTCGCCCATGTTGGTGATGACCAGGTCCAGTATGTTGTCACCTCTGGTGGGGGTGTTTACCAGTTGATCCAGGTTGTTCTATAAATTCTAGGAAGCGTTGGGCAAGGGAGTTAGTACTTGAGTAGTTCTCCCAGTTAATGTTTGGGTAATTGAAATCACCCAGTATTAGGGCGTTTGATAGGACATTCATATTTTCCAGTGTCTCCAGAAACGCGGAATGGGGGTTCCTGGATCATGGTGGGTGATTTGTAGCGAGATGCAATTTGAATTGCAGTTTTGCCCATTGTTAGTTGCACATGGATGATCTCTGAGGCATTGTGCTGTGCCACTAACTTGGAGGTGTGCATTTCCTTGATGAATATGGATACACCCCCACCTTTTGTGTTTCGGTCTGGGTTCTGTGGCCGAAAAGTATGGTATGAGTTGTAGCCTGATAGTGCTGGGGTGCTCTCTGGAGCCTTAAACCAGGTTTCTGTTACTGCACAGATACCTATGTTCTCCATATGGAGGTGTGCTTCGAGTGCATGCATTTTGAGGTTTAGACTTCTGGCTTTGAATAACATTACCCTCCGTTTTTGGTTACTTGTGCTATTTACGGTAGTGGGTTTGTCTTTTGAGCCTTGCCTAAAAATGGCACTATGGGGGCGGCAAAAGTTTTGGCCAGTATTCAAAAGCCTAAGGGTGACAGGTGCAAGCCATCTCTTGCGAAGCAACGTGGCTTATCGAGCATGTCATCCCAGGTGGACAGATACTGGATCCCGTTTGAATGACACCAGAAACTGAGGGCAGGATGCTACTCAGGGTCAGGGTCATAGCGGCCTGGGCTACGTGATCAGAGAGCTCTTCCATGTCTCTCTTCATGTAGTCCAGGGAGGTATGTCTCAGGTCATTCACACCAACATGGACAATGACAGAGTAGTATTTGTACTGGAGTGACCTGAGTGCTTGTGTTATGTGGCGAATCCTGGCGCCCAACAGGCAGCTAACTGTAACCTTCTTGTCCAGCCTAGTTAGTGGGACATCAGTGTGCCTGACTATAAAGTTGCATATTACTAGTGTGTTTGGTATGTTATTTTGTCTTAAGGGCTGTGATTGTGTGGCACACTGATTATGTGAAGTATGTGTTTCATGGCTTGTGATGGGGTGTGGGGGTTTCTTGGGTGTCTGCTTTGGAGGTCTTTGTTGCTTTTGCAGATTTTTATGTAGAGCCTCCGAGTATGTTTTCATGTATTTGTGTTTGCCGGTGGTGGTTTAGTACGTCTGTGTGAGACTGGTGGTATGTTGCAAGTATTTTCCTTCTCCTCTTGACTGCCAGTTCCAGTCTTGGGTTGAAAGAGCTTTGCCTCCAGTTTGGCTGTATAATTGCATCTCTTGCATATATTAGTGTTGGTAGGAGGAGAAGGTTGTCTGTGGACATGAGGCAGTTGTAACATTGCCTTAAAATGCTCAGATTCACCAGTTGGATTGAAGAGTACACCTGAAACTGCCCTTTGGACATGCCTGAATAGGTAAAGTGAGCTGTTTTACTGATTAGCTGGTAGGGACGAATAGAGAGAGAGCCTTGTCCTTCTTGACAATATAGGAGGTCTAGTGCTAGGGTTAATTAGCGCTTGCTATAAGTTTTGAGCAAACTTATAGCATTTGACAAAAATGTTTTTGTCAATTCTTGACTCACATGCTCCTGAACGTAGTATTAGAATGAAAACTAACATAGCCCCTTGGCTCTCCCATGAAACCAAAAAACTCATTCTCACTAGAAATAAAGTCTGGGCCAAATGGAGATCCCACAGAAATGACCTTGATCTTCTACACTTCCGACAGCTTAGAAATCTAACTAAAAAGGCAGTGATAGCTGATAAAAAAGATTCTACGTCGAACTACAACAAACTCATCTTAATAATTCTAAACTTTTCTGGCCTCACTCAATAAACTCCTCTCCCCAGGAACTTCCAAAACACCTCCCCCACTAAATGCAGACCCTGATACCCCTCAACAAACTGCAGATGTTATTAACTCTTTCTTCACTGAAACTATACAAGCTCTAGCTAAACAACTTAATGCCAACAACTTCTGTCCACCAAGTAACTTTACAAACTCCTCCTTTATATTTACACTACAACCTATCTCTACATCTTACATTCATAGACTTCTCAAACTAAAACCATGTACCCCCTCTGCTGATAAGCTCCCTTCTCTCTTCCTTCAAAAGGCTGCCAAAGTTATTGCATATCCTATATCCATTCTCATAAATAGGACAATCAAAGAAGGAATCATCCCTGATATTTGGAAAGTGTCTCATATTATCCCACTTCATTAAGGTGGTAACTCCACAGACTACTCTAACTATAGACCTATTGCTCTCCTCTCACCTTTGGCTAAGATTATGGAGAAATGTATCCACCTTCAACTTGTACAATATCTCTCTCTTCATAACATAATAGCAAACTGTCAACATGGCTTTAGACCACATCACAGTACTACCACTTCCCTGCTTTCCTTTGTAGATACTATTAATCGGAACCGCAACAACAACTTACTCTCTTCTGCCCTCTTCATTGACCTCTCCAAAGCATTCGATATGGTCAACCACTCTTTATTACTTAATACTCTTGAATCCCTCTCATTTGATATCCCAGCCATCAAATGGTTTAAATCCTACCTTACAAACAGAAAACAAGCAGTTCTTTGGGATAACCACACTTCTTCACTTTTGCCCATTTCTATTGGCGTACCACAAGGCTCTATCCTTGGCCCACTTCTCTTCTCCCTCTTCATTAATGATCTTCAAACAGCAATCCCTCAAGCAACCTGCATTCAATACGCTGATGATTCTACTCTCATCTGCTCAGCATCTTCTACCCCAGAACTTATCTCTGTCACCCAAAAGGTGTTTGATACCGTAGAAACATGGTTCTCTAGTCGATTCCTCTTACTAAATGCTAAAAAAACTAAACTTCTTCTTTTTACACCCACATCTAGGGCCTCCCCCTTACATTTCTCCATCTCCTCCAACAGTGCCACTGTCATCTCACCCGACACTTCAACTAAACTGTTAGGTATTACCATAGACAATAATCTTTCATTTGACCAACACATTAACAACTCCATAAAAGTAGTTAACAGAAAAATAGGATCCTTATATCGAATTAGACCATTTCTTACACCTTAAACTAGAACAAGGATTGCTCACTCCCATCTTATTTCGACTCTTCTCTATGCTTCACCTATCTTCACCAACCTCAAAAAAAAACAACCTTAACAAACTGGCAACCTGCTATAATAACATTGCCCGCTTCGCTACTGGTAACCCCTATAAAACCCATCACTGTCTTTACTTAAAACTTCTGGGCTGGCTAGAGTTTCAAAACTATCTTATAATCCATCAACTCTCTATTGCCCATAAAATACTGTACCAACCTAATAGTACCCCGATACTCTCTCAACTCATAATCCCCTATAACAATCTCAACTCTCTCCGCTCTTCTAGTAAACTCCTAACAAGTACAATAAAATCAAATAACAATGCTGGCAACTCACTATTTACCAATGCAGTAGGGAAAAAATGGAATTTGTTACCTTCTAATATAACAAATATTACATCATTGCCTCTTTTCAAACAAAATATTAAACTGCATTTCCAAAATCACTGGCTTTGTTCCTGTAATAAACCTGATTAACTTTCCACTAGTACTCCCTACTTCTAAAACTGTTCTCTCTTACTCCTTTCTCTTTTCTCTACTTGGCTTCCTGTTTTACCCCCTCTGCTTCTATACCTGTTATCTACCTTAACTTGCTCTCTTTTCCACATTCAATTCCTTTCATTTTCTCCCTTTTTTTCTTTTTACTCTACTTTCCTTACCTCCAATCCTTGCTTTCATCTTCTGATAAGTATGTGGCAACTTGTATAATGTCATCTAGACTGTAAGTGTATGTTATAGTAATTAACACAAGTAGTAGTACATTCCATTGAAGGGTTTCCATGTTTTTTTTTTGCAAACTCTATTACTAACTCTATTATCATTATTGTTATTATTTTTGTATGATGGTTTTTATGTATGTATCTTACTTCTTTGGAGCTTTTCTCCCCGGGCTGCTACTGAAAATGGAATTATCTCCAGCTAGACTAGCCCGGTCAACAAATGTAAAATAAATAAAATAAAATAAATAAGTGCAGGGCTGTGAGTGCTTAATGGTTTGAGTGCTTAAGTTGAAAGTTTGTCTAGTTCCAAGGGAAAAATTAAAGAGCAGACTTTGTGGAAATAGTTTAACCCGAACTAACTAGCACTGCCCGGCACGCAGAACCGCGCAAATGCGATTTTTATAGCAGGGAAATGAAAGAGAAATTAGCACAAAATGGCCAATAAACTATTAACTTCTGGGCTACAGAAAACAAGGTGCACAAATTTCAGAAAGAAACATCAAATAAGCAGGCACAATAAGCCTTTAACCAGAAATTCCCAGCTCAGAAAGGCTGAATCTAGCCTGTCCTCCCACAAGACTGCAGACTGCAAACCTTCTTAATGTAAAATAACTGGCCTGAAGCCCAAGTGCTTAAACGAGAACTAATATGATTTTAGAGTAACAGACACTGAGCCTTCAGTCAGCAATTCCCAACTTAGAAGGATGGAAGTTACCTGTCCTGCCACAACAATGCAGTCCACAAACCCTCTTAATGTAAAACAACTAGTTTGAAGCCCAAGTGCTTAAACCAAAAGGCTTAGAATAACTGTTACAATTTAATCGGGCTACTACCAAGCAATAATAATTGCAGCAGAATAATACAACTGAGTACTTTTAAGAAGAAGCACAAGCAAATTAAGGTAATAAAGTGGGAAGAAACGCAATTACAGTAAAAGCAGATGAATAAAGTGCGATTTATTTTTATATATATATATATATATATATATATATATATATATATATAAAGCAATAGAAAAGAGCAAACTGATCTAAACAAATTACCCAGTTAACCAGTAAAAAAAAACTCAAAACTGAGCGCTGTTCCAGCAGACTTCAATCTGACAAGTTCTAACCGCACACTCCTGCCGCATACTCCACAGTAGTAGATGTGGGTTTTACTCTGTGTACGAACATTTAGTGGTGGTGATTTTACTGTGAGGGGTATAGTGTATAAAATCTGTGTACACCTCTTGTTCTAAAAAAATGTGATTTATTTGGCTTAGTATTTTATGTGGGAAATATATGAGCATTATTAGATATCAGAAAAATTAAGATAACTAATGCCCAGTATAAGCACGCAGTTGTTTTTAATTCACACAAATTTGGATTTCTAGAACAAGTCAAGAACGATCTCCAGGGTTGGATTATGGATGAACATTTCAATAATAAGTGAGCTCAAATGGCAGCTCAGATTAAATGCTAATAATTTCTCTGGGTTAAATGAGGCTTATTCTATAAATCCGATTTTAAAGTTAAAACACAGTGAATTTCACTGGCTTATTTTAACCATGTGTTTCTTACTGGCATGGTATTTAAATGGGTTTTTTTGGTGTAATTTTAGTTCTGAAGAAGTTCTGAAATTAGTAAAAATGAAAGCATTCAACTCTGAAATAAACTTTGGCTTTTATGATAGCTAGCTCTGCATGTTGTTCCCTACTGGTGCTGCAGCTGGTGTTTTTTCTGGTTCGTTCACCTGCCTAAGTTCCTAGAAGGTTCCAAGAAATCCGATGTAAGCAGTCATGCGATGGTCTGAAGTCTTGGAAACTTTGGTAGGACTAGTGCAGGCTGTATACAAGGACCCAATGACCAAGTATAAACAATGTTAGGACTCTGAGGGATTACCATTTAGAGTGGATGGTGCATCTAGGTTTTACTGTGAGCCTGCTGCTGTTCAGAGTGATGATTGACCACATAAGCAAACAGTTCAGAGGGGCAGATCAAATAAGCTCCAGTATATGCTGACAGTGTGGCATTACAGGCTGACTTTTGAACAGTAACTGCTGCAAATGAGGAAGGAGTGCAAAACTGAAGGCACATGGGATGAAACAAGACCATTTTCATGGCTGCAAATGGGGAAATCAGAAGTAGCTGAAAATTGAGTTGTAATGGAAAATAGCAGAACAGCTTTGAGCGTCTGTGAGAGCAGGTTGAGGAGGAGAGGTTTGAAAGAAGAGATCAAAACTAGAATCAGAGGGGCTACCACCACCTGGCACAATGTAAGGGGTGGTATGTGACAGAAAGCTTAAAAAAAGGGTGGAAAAGTAAAGTGAACAAAGCAGTGGTACAGACATTACTTCTGTATGATACAGAAACCTGAGCAGTGAAGAAGGAGCAGTTGAAGCTAGAGGTTGATGGAGATGAGTTGCCTGAGAAAGGTGGTCTCACTTTTGATTAAAAATCCTCACAGATCCAGTTACAGTGAGTTTACTTGACTTGCATGTTCCACCATGTGAATCCATCTTACAAACTTTGAGGCTATATTAACTGGCTTTTAACTCTGTCCATTGATAGCTGCTACTTGTGAGACTACCTTGCTTTGTCAGATTGTAATATACTAAAATTTTAGTCTTGTTTTCATTCATTTTATTTTGTTTATTGTGTTTAGTATTTCTTTTTTTACTGGTGATTTATTCCATGTGCACAATGCTTGCTTGCTTGCAGGCACTTAAAATTGGAAACTGAATAATACAAGTAATCCATAAAACGCATGCCTTGTATAACTGCTGTAAAAGACTGTCCTAGAGGTTCAAAGATCTCATGGGGATTTTGGCTAAACGGTGATTGTTATAAATGTAAATTAATGGGAATCCACTAAAATATTTTCAGGACAACTTGACAATGCAATGGCAGTTAGCAAAGCAAGAAGCTGTAACAGATGTTTGTTCATTGTCACATTTGCTTGCAGGCTTATGATGTAGGGGAGAAATGCCTGTATGCTGCTAAATGTATATAAAATAGGAATGAAAAATGTTAGAAATACAGAAAAAAGATAAAGGTTGCAAGCATCTTGTATGAGAGAGAAGTGGTAGCAAAAAAAAGCTAGACAGACTTTGCTGCTGAAAGTTGTTTTTATATTTCTGACTGTATTGGTTTTCCTTTGCAGGGTGGCATTTCTAATATTTTGGAAGAACTGGTTGTGCAACCCCTTCTGGTGTCTGTCAGTGCCCTGATGCTGGCTACTGAAACAGTTCGCAGTATCCTCAAAATTGATGATGTGGTTAGTTCCTATTTTTATTTTTGATTTTAAAACTGATATACTGTGCATCTTACAAATGAGTTTTACCCAGTATATTGTGTTTCCAGTTTAACTGAATTCAGAATGGTCATGTATATTAGAAGGGAGAAAGCCCATGCATTCAAATCTTTGGTATCAAATCTAGTTTTAAAATGTTTTTCCATTCAGGAAACTAGTAGTGTTCAGGCGGCAGGGCCCCATGAGAACTTCTACAATAACAGGTTACTTCCTACAGTTGAGTTGGAGCATCTCCCGTCACAAGCACTACATGGTACTTGGTTTCTTTTGTAGCACTTAAGCCTCTGGAAAACTTTATACACAACTTTCTGAAGGTCTCTCTCTGGTGCAGGTTGTTAATGAACCTTTTCCATGACCATAGCCATCGTGTTTCTCCCTGTCGTGAGCTCACTGTTAAAGCAAGACTGTTTAACCTTTATTGGCTTGACAGGTTTTAGAAATATGCATGTTGAGTATTCTTGTTTCTTTCTAAGGAACAAGATTTTTACACACTGCTATGAGGTGTTTTAAGATCTCATTCCCTGATTTAGCATAACCTATTTTCAGGGATCACTGCTGTTGCTGTGAAGGGATCAAATCACTGCTGTCTTCACATTTAAGCTTTCAGAATTGGATGTTTGTTTTGTAAACAGTGCAAGCTCAGTAAGGCAGTGCTTTTTAGGGTGATGCAGAGATGGGAATATGTGATACTTTCATACATAGACTGTGTAAGAAATGTACATAAAGGTTTGAAAACATAATGTTTGACCTTTTCTGTTCTCCACCCTACTTAATTTCTAACATCTGTTATGATATTGAGATGCTTTTTTCACATTCCTCCGTATACTTAAGGATGTTCTTCGTGTTTCACTGTTGCAGTCATCACACTCCAGTTATCTGCCTGCAGGTAGCCCTCAGTCAGCCCAAATGCCAGAGACAGTATTTCTGCATCGGTTGCTTTCGCTTCAGGACTGATGTCAGGTCATCAGGGGTTTAAAAACAGGCAGCCGACGCCATTACATCAGTCTTTCTTGCCGAGGAGCCCAAAGCAGAAGCAGTTTGCACGATTGTCGGTCGGCAACTACCTGAGTTTTCGTTTCCGAATTGAATCATCCTGAAGTCTTCTAAAGCTAAGTACCCCGTTGTGGATCCTTTTTACTTGCTCTAACTGATGTCAGAAAAAGTTAGCAATTGTCTCGCCTGTGGAAAGCAAATACCACACTGAGGTTTCTATTCCTACTGCATGACCTGCATAGGCCCAGACCATGACGTACCTCACTGTCAGTTTTGTGCTTTGTTCAATGCCTGGACTATTCGTCGTCCAGCCCTTATTGTCGCTAAATACTTCCGCTCTTGATCTCCATATTCCAAAATGGCTTCAGTAAGCCATCCGACTACCGATCTTCTGAAAAAAAAGTAAGGATAAAGACAGACCGCACAGGTCCAAAACTGCCGATGATGCTTCCGTTAAGTTAGTCGCCATCACTCAGTGAGGCGCTTTCTCAGCCCCGGATGCCCATTTCGATGGATTCACAGGCCATTACAGAGACCCCTTCGGAGTCCGGTATGCAGCGAGACTCTGACTACGGAACCTGTGGATGTCTCTAACTTGGATGGGTCCGGAGCCGCTGTGCAGGCACCAGCTTCCAAGGAAGTTCTACTCATTACCAATATTGAACACAAGCCGACTTCTTTCCCGTCTTCAGTTCTGTCTAAAACTACCGAGTTTTTAAGGCCAAGAGTGCAAGCTACTCCTAAAAAAACGACGACCCAAACTCAAGCACCTGCTTCCTTGCCATAACATCAAATGCTTAAAATGGCAGAAGACCTGATTATGCTGAGTAGGGGAAGCCAGCCTTCCCCTGCTAAAAGAAAGAGACCTGTCCCCAGCAGCTTTAACAGACCAAGAGTCGAACGACTCTGAGGTTTCTAAATATGAAGACATGCCTTTATCTGCTTATGAGGATTCAGATGCAGAGGACTCCATTCCCTCTGCTTCCCTGCCAGAGAATTTTTCTTTTGGTGAAACCCTACATACTTTGAGAGCATTTCCACTGGGAATGCCAGGATTATCCTCAGCCCAAAAAGAGACTCGGATAATTTTTAGATTTGCCACAACATAGACCTTTAGCATTCCCTCCAGTTCATGATGTTGTGGATGGTGTCTTTATGGATTCCAGTCTAACTGCTGATACTTTACTCCCCTGCTCCAAGGAAACCAGACCGGTACTACAGAGTCCCTGACTCTCACAAATTTCTTTTCAAAAACCCTACTGCTGACCCAGAGGTTATTTCCCAGGGGCCTAAAGGTATAAAAGCAACTACAGCTAAGGATCCCACCCCTTAGGACAGGGATTCCCGAGCTTTAGACAGATGGGGTAAAAAAGTATACACCTCTGCAACTCTTGCTGTTAGGGCATTGAATTGCCAATTTCACATGCTGAAATACCAGCAGCATATTATCTATCTTTACAGACTGTGCAGAAAATAATTACAGGAGCTTATGCATTCTGCAAGCCAAGTCAGCAAGCATACCTTGCAATGTGGCTTTGGCATCCTAGAAGCATCTTGCAGGGCAGCAGTCACTGGTTCTTTACTGAGAAGGCATGCTTGGCTTAAGGAGCAGACCTTGCCAAACCATGTCAAGTCAAAATTACTAGGCACTCCTTTGAACAAGGACAATCTGTTTAGCACCAAAGCAGAAGAGGTTCTAAAAAAGGAAGAAAAAGCTAACTCTGTGCAGACAGGCAAACATTTTTGGCAAGTGCAGCCTCCAAGTTTCAGTAGGCATTGCCCCTCGAAACATTGGTCCTTTCCAGCCCCCTCAAGGCCATCTCAAATTAGATCCAGGGGAAACAGACCCCCCCCCCTCAGATTTAAGTCTCAGGGTATGCAGAGATCTAAGCAATGGAGTGCCTCCACTTCTAAAACAGGGAGTGTAAGCCACCCCCTTACGGAAAGAATTCGCAATTACTTCTCAACTCCACTCCTCACCTTTGCCCAATTGCTCATGCCCCTAGGAGGAAAACTTGCCCATCATGCAAAAAACTGGACCTCCATCACCAAAGACCGATGGGTTCTCAACATTGTATCCCCGGGGTACAAATTTTACTTCCACTCACTGCCAACCCCAAAAGGATTCCCAGACCTTCCTCCAAACCAGTGGGCCGAGGCACAAAAAGTTCAATCCCTGCTCTCCATAAGGGCAATTCAGCCTGTTTCTGCAGAGCAGATAGGTCATGGGTTTTATTCCAGACTTTTCCTGGTACCCAGGAAAGAGAGCACTTGGTGCTCAATCCTAGATCTTTCCATTCTAAACACCTTCCTAGTGGTACCAAAATTCAAAATGCTCACCCTTCAGCAGCATGTTCTTCATGTTTCACTGTTGCAGTCATTACATTTGGTGTAATGTGCTTGCAGGTTGCCCTCAGTCGGCCTGAAAGTCTTGGGTCCTGCATCGGTTGCTGTATGACGTCAGGTCGTCAGGGGTATAAAACATGCAGCCGACGCCATTACATTAGTACTTTCTTGCAGTGCGGTACCCGAAGCAGAAGCGGTTGGCAAGTGCCGGTCGGCCGACTCCTGAAATTTTCATTTTCAAGTTTCAGAACCGAAGTCTTCAACTAAAAGCTAAGTACCCCGTTGAGGAAACTTTTTCTTGCTCCTTCTTGATGTCAGTAAAAGTTAATAATTGCATTATCTGTGGAAACCAAATACCTCGTAAAGATTTTCATTCGTACTGTATTTTCCCTAGGCCCTAACCACGACGTACCTTGTTGTCGGTTTTGTGCTTCATTTAATCAGCGCACTGTCCGTCGTCAGTATATTTTTGCCTCTAAATATTTCGGTTCTCTGTTTAATTACCCAGAAATGTCGTCTGTTAGCCATCCGACTACCGGAATTCCAAAAAACGCAAAGAAAGACAGACCACCGAGGTCCAAAACTGCCGACGCCACTTCTAAGCCAGTCGGCAGTTCGCCGGTACTCAGTGAGGCACTTTTGCAGCCCCCGATACCCGCTACGTCTGATTCGCAGGCCTCTACTGAGACCCATTCAGAGTCCGGTATGCCGTGAGGTACTTCAGCTATGGAACAGCGGATATCTCTACTTTGGATGGGTCCGGAGCCGCTGTGCAGGCACCGGCTTCTGAGGGTGTATTCAGGCCTACGGACTTGCATATTAAATCAACGCCTCCTTCTTTAATAAGGCCTAAATCTCGATCCATGTCTAAAAACAGATGCCCATGCCACATGCTCAGGCCTGTATGCCTAAACAAAAAATGATAAAAATGGCTGAAGATCTAATAACTCTAATCAGGGGTAGTCAACCCCCACCCTCTAAGAGGCCTAGGGCTGAGCTTGATTATAAATCTTCTGATCAGGATTCTGTTTTTTTTCTGACTCTTCTGATGACCTGGATTTGTCCTTACCTACTTATGAGGATTCTGATGCAGAGGAATCTATTCCCTCTGCTTCCCCTCCTGAGGATTTTTCTTTTGGGGAAACCTTACATACTCTGAGGGAGCATTTTCACTGGGAAAGCCAGGAATTTTCTGATTCAGAAAAGAGGCTTAGGGATTTCCTTCTGCTACCTCAGCATAGGCCTTTGGCTATTCCTCCTGTACTAGACATTTTTGATGACGCTTTCTCGGAATCCAGTTTGATACCGTGATTCCCTGCCTCTTGCTCCCAGTAAACCAGACAGATACTATGGGGTCCCAGAGTCCCATAAGTTCCTTTTCAAAAATCCTATTGCAGATCCAGAGACTATTTCACAGGGGCCCAAGAGCGTTAAGGCTTCTGCTAAAAATCCTACCCCTTCTGATAGAGACTTCAGGGCGCTGAATAGATGGGGTAAAAAGGTTTATACTTCGGCAACCTTGGCAATTAGAGCTTTAAACTGCCAATTTCATATGTTAAAATATCAGCAACATGTTATTGGACTACAGAAAATGATGCTGATTCCTGACTGTGTGGAAAATAAAGACTTAAAGGATTTAATGCATTCTGCTGAACAAGTTGGAAAACATACTTTGCAATGTGGTTTTGATTCTTTAGAGGCATCTTGCAGGGCTGCTGTTACTGGGTCTGTGCTTAGAAGGCATGCTTGGCTTAAGGAGCAATCCAATCTTTGCCTGATCATGTTAAAGCTAAATTGTTGGATGCTCCTTTAAATCAGGATTGCCTATTTGGCAATAAGGCTGAATAAGTTCTTAAAAAGATGGAATATAGAGCTAAATCTATGCAAGCTGTTAAAGACTTTTTTACAAGTTCAGCCTCCTAGATTTAGTAGACAATGGTCTTCTAAGAATTGGTCTTTTCCAGCCCCTTCCAGGTCTTCTCAAGCCAAACCCAGACACAGCAAAAACCCCAGGTTTCAGTCCCAGGGGACACACAGAACTAAGCAGTGGGGGGCCTCCACTTCCAAATCTGGGAATAACAAGACTCCCCCTATGGTAAACTGTCTCAATGACTTCCTCTTAAAATTGCCAAGCACTTATCAACTGACTGTCCCTTTGGGGGGAAAGATTGCTGTTCATGCAAAGAATTGGGAACTCATCATCCAGGACAAATGGGTTTTAAATGTAGTGTCACAGGGATACAGATTTCACTTCCACACGTTGCCAACACCAAGCAGGTGGCTGGACCTACCCCCAAATCAGTGGGCAGAGGCCCCAAAAAAAGTACTTTCTGTCTTAAGCATGGGGGCTATTCAACTGGTACCAGAAGAGGAAAAGGGACAAGGTTTCTACTAGAGACTTTTCTTTGTACCCATAAAAGACAATTCATGGAGTCCTATCCTGGACCTGTCTACTCTAAACACCTTTCTGGAGATTCCAAAATTCAAGATGCTGACTCTTCATCAATTACTTCCTATGCTAGGCAAAGACGCCTGGTTGGCAACACTAGATCTAAAAGAAGCATATCTGCACATCCCAATTGGGGAATCTTGCAGAAAATACCTACGCTTCAAAGCAGGCTACACGCACTATCAGTTCCCTGCACTGCCCTTTGGCTTATCTACTGCTCCCAGGGTTTTCACAAAGTGCTGGCTCCAGTCATTGCATTTTGCAGGCAAAGAAATATTTAAGTATACCCATACCTCGACGATGGTCTAATTCAGGCAGAAAACCGGGACATTCTTTTGAATCATCTGGCCTTTGTTCATAGGGTACTGACTTGTCTGGGGTTCACCATAAATGAAAAGAAATCCCACCCGTACTCTGTCAACAAATTATATTCCTGGGAGCAAGCTTGAATACAACTTCCCAGATGGCTTTCCTCATGCCAGAGAAATGGATTAATTTGACAACCTACTTCAAACAAGTGGCCACAAAAACCCAGCTATCTGCAAGGCAAATAACTGCAAGCCTTTGGGTTCATGACCTCCTGCATTCTTCTAATTCCATATGCAAGGCTGCATATGAGGAAACTACAATGGTATCTCAAAAGCCTATGGTGTCAGCATTCACAGGATCTAGAAGCAAGGATTCCTATCATACCTTGCCTACACCTAGAGTTCCTTTGGTGGGCAGAGGCCTGCCACCTAAACAGGGGACTACCATTCACATTACCCCCTGCCGCCCAAATCTTAACAGACACATCAGACTATGCATGGGGGGGGGGGCTCAACTGGCAGGGAAGTGCATTCAGGGCAAATGGAACCCAAGTCAGAAGCACCTGCACATAAATCAAAAGGAAATGTTAGCTGTACAGAATGCTCTGACAGCCTTCAAGGACCACATTCTTCCAGGACAACTAATAGTAAAGATGGACAACACCACTGTCATGTGGTACATAAACAAGCAGGGGGTACACATTCTTAGCCCCTCTGCAGACTAGCCATGACATTGTGGAACACAGCCTTGAGCTACTAAGTGAATCTGCAAGCTCTGTTCCTGCCAGGAAAACTGAATACACTGGCAGACGGACTAAGCAGAAACCTCATGGACCCACACGAGTGGAAACTGGAACCAAGGATTTTCAACATGTTGAGCAAATGGGGGAGCCCAGGTATAGACCTGTTTGCCTCCCACCAGAACCATCAACTAGACACATTTTGCACAAGGATTCCCCACAAGCTAGCTGAAAGTGGATGCTCTATCCTTCAGCTGGAAAAAACTATCACTTTATGCCTTTCCTCCTCTGCCTCTGCTCTCCAAGGAACTACTAAAGATCAAACGGGACAAGCCAAGGACAATTTTAATTGCACCAGACTGGCCTCGCCAACACTGGTATCCACTCTTGCGCCGTGTCTCACGTTTGGCTCCATGGCACCTGCCTCAGACTCCTTCCTTATTGTCTCAACAGGAGAACTAGATTCTGCACCCTCAGCTGCAAACCTTGAACCTAGCAGCCTGGCTAATTACCTAATCTCTCCTTTACCATCCCTCAGTCAGTGATGGATATCATTTTAGAGGCAAGGAGGCCTAGTACTAGAAAATCTTATGCTGCAAAATGGAAAAGATTTTGTGCCTGAAACCAATCTCAAGGAATGAATGCAGCAGTGCCCAATTTACCTCAGATTCTACAATACTTGACTGAGATGCTTCATACGGGCTTGTCCTTTTCCTACAAAATTCATGCCTCAGCCATTTCAGCTCATTATAGCACAGCCTCCCCTCTTCTCTCACCCACTGCTCAAGCAGTTCCTCAGAGGGGCCAAAAATTTAAGGCCACCCAGGAGAGCTCCTACTCCAGCCTGGGACCTTTACTTTGTCTTGGAGAAACTCACTCTTCCTCCTTTCGAGCCAGCTGCTACTACATATTTAAAATTTCTTTTCTGGAAAACAGCTTTCCTTTTAGCAATCACTTCTGCAAGAAGGGTGTCTGAATTACAGGCCCTTATGGCAGTGAAACCTTTCATCTTTCATGCGGACAGGATGTCCCTCGGATCCAATCCCTCCTTCATGCCCAAGGTGGTATCCAGTGTGGCTCTTAATCTGTCCATTCATTTACCTACCTTCTTTCCTAACCTGCAGAACAAAGGGGAACGGATACTGCACTCTCTAGGTGTGCAAAGACAACTTAGATTCTACTTGGACAGGAGTAAACCTCAAAGGAAATCTGAACTGCTGGTGGCATTTGCTGCAGGGACAGAGGGGAAAGCTATTTCAAAGCAAACCATTTCAAAATGGATAGGCCACTGCATTCAATTCTGCTATAAGCACCATGGAAACCTATCCCACAGGGCCTCAGACCCCATTCAACCAGGGCTGCATCTACCTCTACAGCCTTTCTCTGGGGCGTCCCCACTAGGGACATCCTAGAAGCTGCTACCTGGAGTTCTGTGCATACTTTCACCAAGCATTATCATTTGCCAATTTTCTCTAAATCCAGAGCTGGTTTTGCCACTGCAGTCTTGCATGGCCTTATAGCTGGTCCTAATTCTATTTAAATTCCTCCTGCCAACCTTAGCTTTGGGAATCTACCCAAATGTAATGACTGCAACAGTGAAACACGAAGAACATAGTACAGTTGTGTACACTTAC
The DNA here is from genome assembly GCF_019279795.1 of Protopterus annectens. Classification (NCBI taxonomy): domain Eukaryota; kingdom Metazoa; phylum Chordata; order Ceratodontiformes; family Protopteridae; genus Protopterus; species Protopterus annectens. The sequence goes on along the minus strand of NC_056725.1, from coordinate 534,210,272 downwards.
CATAAATGTAGATGTTCGAGTGTTTTCACTGTTGCAGTCCTGGTTACCCTCCCTCCAGCCCCTTTCTTCTTTTGGCTGTACCTCTACTCTCCTTACCATGCTCAAAAAGCTTTTTGGTGTATTTGCTTTTTTGTTAGAGGTATATCCTTGTATTTATAGATTTAATTGCTTCCCATTGGGGGAGCACCTGACATCTGGGGCAGGAAAAATTGATGTAATGGCGTCGGCTGCATGTTTTATACCCCTGACGACCTGACATCATGGAAGAAGGGACAGCAACCGACGGAGGACCCAAGACTTTGTTAATCAGGCCGACTGAGGGCTACTGCAAGTAGATAACACAAATGTAATGACTGCAACAGTGAATACACTCGAACATCTACATTTATGGTAAGTGTACACAACTGTACTGTCACCCCCACCGAGGATGTCTCTTTTGGAAACATCATGGAGATCCTCTGCCAAAGAAGAGGGTGGTTTGCCCAAAATCAACCTCTGACGAGTCCTTGTTTCTGGAGGCATTCTGCTCGGGGCCCATCTACCTCTTGGGTATCCCCTCCTGCTGATCCACTTGTGGATTTGATGACATCTAGGGCGACACCGTAAAGCCAATACCCAAGTGCCCGGACAAGGTTTTGAGCCCCCCAGTGGACAAGTTACACTGGCACAAGCAGTCCCCTGTAGATGCTATGCTGATGATAGCAGCCACGAAGGAGAGTTCCGCGGTCCAGCCACCTGACAGAGTCGAGAACGTTGGATCGTTTTGGGAAACGAGTTTTTGCTTCAGCAACTTGTGTGAGGGAGCTGAACTGCATGGCACATGTTATTGGACAAGAGATCTGGTCAAGGAAGTCACTGAGTCGACCTCAGGGTCCATGTCGGCAGAGGACAGGCAGATGTTCGATACCCAAATGGCCACTCTAAAATCTGTAGCCAACACGTGTATGTATTTGCTCTCCCATGCCATGGAGGGAGCTGCACAGGAGGCGTGGTCAGGCGTAGCCATCCGGTGCCACGCCTGGCTTTGCTTATGGCAGATGTCCTTCAAGGATGCATCTGCAGCCATAACATATGGGTTATCCTGCCTCAGGCAGCCCTTCGGTCGGCTGGATTCCAAAGTCTGGGTCTGGCCTCGGTTGATGTCGCACTTTCCCTGACGTCAGAGCGTCTGGGGTATAAAAGCATCAGCCGACGCCATTTTCCTCAGTCTTTCTTGCCGCGCGGTGCCCGAAGCAGAAGCTGTTCGCAAGTGCCGGTCGGTCAGATCCAGAGATTTCAGCTACCAAAAACTTCGAAAAAAGCTAAGTACCCCGTTGGGGACTCTTTCTTGCCTCAGCTGATGTCAGACAAAGTAAATAATTGTTTAACTTGTGGGAAACAAATACCTTATAAGGATTTCCATTCTTACTGCCTTCCTTGCTTAGGCCCAGACCACGACGTATCAGCTTGTTTAGCCTGTGCCTCTTTCAACCGACGGACTCTTAGACGTCGGTCGGAGCTTGCAGAGGAATTTTTTGGAGCCGCTTTTACTTATAAAATGCCGTCGGAGACTCTGACTTCGCATATGGTCAAAAAACGCAAGGAAAAGGACCGACACTCGCGGCCCGCGGTTTCGGCTGAAACCACGGCTAGGCCTACCGCGAGTGTCTCCGTTTCGGCCAAAACCGAATTCACGACTATTCCTACTACCAAAACCATACTTCCGACCACCGAGACCAGAGAGGCCCCGGCTGAGTCTACTTCAGAACTCCCTACCGAAGCTAGTGTTCAGGAATTGTCCGGCACCATACCATTGGACATTTCTACCCCTGCACGTGGGGCAGCTAGGCCCCCAGCTTCTATGTCTAAGGCCTTCTCCAGGGCTAAAGCTGCCAAACTTTCAAAAGCTTTGCCTGCCAAATCTACATCCCAGAGGCCTACCTCTAGTTCACAGATCCTCAGCCTTGCTGAGGACCTTATCTCCTTAATAAGGGGTTCACAACCTCACCCAGACAGGGCCTCTCAACCTCCTCCAGACAAAAGGCCCAGGACTGACCCATCTGAACCTCACTCCTCAGATTACACCACGGATGGATCTGATTTATCAGACCACCAGGAAGGGGCCTGCTCGCCTTACGAGGCTTCAGATGCAGAGGAATCTATCCCTTCGGCCTCCCCTCCTGAAGAATTTTCCTTTGGGGAGACTTTACACTCCATGAGAGAGCACTTTCAATGGCAAGGTCAGGATTTCTCTGATTCTAGAAAAAGATTAAGGACCTTTTTGCATTTGCCTCAGCATAGGCCCTTAGCTATACCTCCTGTTCCAAATGTAATTGATGATGTGTACAATGATGTCAGTACAGCCCCTGATTCTCTCCCTCCGGCCCCTGCCAAACCTGACAGATATTACAGGGTCCCGGATTCTCATTTCCATCTGTATAAAGCCCATGCTGCAGACCCAGAAACTATTTCTCAGGGCCCTAAAGGGGTTGCAGCCGCTACTGCCAAAAATCCCCTACCCTCTGAAAGAGAGTCTAGAGCTTTAGAGATGGGGAAAAAGGTTTATACATCTGCTACTCTTTCTGCCAGGGCATTAAACTGTCAATTCCATATGATACAGTACCAAGAATTTTTGTTAGATCAATTGAATAAGAAACTTTCTTCTCCTGAACCCTTAGACCGTAAATCCCTTCAGGATTTGGTACATAACTCACAACAGGTTAGTAATCATTTTTTAAAATGTGGCTTTGATGCACTGGAGGCTTCATTTAGATCAGCTATGACTGGGGCAGTTATTCGTAGGCATGCCTGGCTGAAGGAGCAATCTTTGCCAGACCATGTCAAAGCTAAACTCCTCGATGCTCCAATGGAGAAACAAAATTTATTTGGCTCCCCTGCACAGGAGATTCTAAAAAAGGTGGAAGAAAAAGCAAAATCTGTGCAAACAGTTAAAGATTTCCTACAAGTTCAACCACCGAGGTTCAGCAGAAACTGGCCTACAAAGAATTGGTCCTTTCCAGACTCGTCCAGAGCACAAAGAGGCAGGAACAGGCGCCCTAGAGGCAGAGGTCAGTCGAAGGGCCCCTACAGAGGCCGTCAGTGGCAGCCTGCCAACCAGAGGAGTAGTGCAACAGCTACAACTACAACCACTACTACAGGACAGACCCAATGACTTGACTCTGACCCCGCCTACCAGGGATCAACTGGAAGCACCCTTGGGCGGAAAACTGGCTTTATCCTCAAACTGGCATTGCATTACAAAAGATACATGGACATTGCAAATAATAGACAAAGGATACAGGTTTCACTTCCACACTTTGCCAAAAAGAAGCGGAATGCCAAACCTTCCACCAAACCAGAAGGCAGAGGCTTTCAGACAAATCAGCAATTTACTTCAGATGAAAGCTATAGAAAAGGTACCATGTACAGAACAAGGCCAAGGAATTTACTCCAGACTATTCCTTGTACCAAGAAAAGAAAACCAATGGAGGCCTATTCTCGACCTGTCCGCACTGAACACGTATCTGATTGTGCCAAAACTCAAAATGCTGACCCTACAGCAACTTCTTCCCATGTTGGGCAAGGAGTCTTGGCTGGTAACTCTAGATCTCAAGGAGGCATACCTGCACGTCCCTATTCGACCAGATTGCAGAAGACGCCTCAGATTTCTTGCAGGATCAGAGCATTATCAATTCTCAGCATTGCCCTTTGGCTTATCTACTGCGCCCAGAGTATTCACGAAATGCCTGGCTTCAGTAATTGCACATTGCAGACTTCAGGGAATTCAAATTTATCCATACCTGGACGACTGCCTAATACAAGCAGACAACAAGAAAAAATTGTTAAAGGACTTGGCCTATGCCATACACCTGCTACAGACCTTGGGATACACAGTCAACATCCAAAAGTCAAGACTAGTACCATCCCAAAGGATAACATTTTTGGGTGCGGATCTGGACACAATCACCCAGATGGCTTTTCTCACAGAGGAAAAACAAAACCAACTTCCAGATTACTTCATGATTCTGACAAGACAAACTCAGCTTACTGCAAGGAAAGTTCTGCAGGCCCTGGGTTACATGGCATCCTGCATAATTTTAATTCCACATGCCAGGCTGCATATGAGGAAATTACAATGGTACCTAAGGAGTGTATGGTCTCAACACAGTCACAGTCTAGAAACCATGATACCAATCATTCCATGCCTTCAAAAGGAATTTCTGTGGTGGGCTCAGGCCTGCCAGTCCAACAGAGGGTTGCCTTTCAACAAACCAAAAACAAGGCAGACCATCACCACGGACGCCTCAGACCGAGGATGGGGAGCACACATGGAGGACAAACGTATCCAAGGCCTATGGCCTCAAGGGCAGCTAAGCATGCACATAAACCAAAAGGAAATGCTGGCAGTGAGGCATGCAATCGAGGCATTCAGACCCTTCCTCCAACAAGGACATCTGTTAATAAGGACAGAACACCACGGTCATGTGGTACATAAACAAACAGGGAGACACACATTCCTATCCTCTATGCTGGATGGCTATGGATCTGTGGGATCTATGCCTGAATCTCAATATCCAGCTGCAGGCCCAATTTGTACCAGGAAAAGAAAATGCACTAGCAGACAGCTTAAGCAGAACTACCATGGATGCACACGAATGGATGCTGCATCCAGACATCTTCAAACTCATAACAAAGACATGGGGAATGCCGGAGATAGATCTGTTCGCCTCCCCACTCAACCACCAACTGAAGACATTCTGCTCAAGGACATACCACCCACGAGCATGGAGGGTGGACTCTCTCTCTTTCAGCTGGAATGCCCTAACAGTATATGCCTTTCCACCTCTCCCACTGATGTACAAGGTTCTACTGAAGATCAGGGCGGAACAGCCAAAAGTTATACTAATAGCTCCAGACTGGCCAAGACAACACTGGTACCCACTATTGAGAAGCATGTCTCAGGCAAATTCATGGCCTCTTCCCCTATGGCCTCTTCTTCTAACACAGAACAATTTCAAGACCCTGCATCCCAACTTGAAAACATTGCAGCTAACTGCCTGGAAAATTCCTTGAATCCCAACCAAACTGTTTTATCTCAGAGGGTGAAGGACATTATCCTGGAGGCTCGCAGACCTTCCACAAGGAAGACATACTCAGCTAAGTGGAAGAGATTTCTCATTTGGAGCACATCAAAGGGCACAGATGTCACAGTGGCAAACCTAGCACACATCCTAGAATACTTAGCAGAATTGTTCCACAATGGCCTGTCTTATTCTTCCATTAAGATTCATGCTTCAGCAGTTTCAGCAGAATACAATATGGATCCACCTATCTTCTCACACCCTCTTCTCAGGCAGTTTTTGAGAGGGATCAAAAATATTAAACCTCCAAGAAGACCCCCTCTACCTGCATGGGATCTCAACTTTGTGCTGGAAAAACTGACACTACCTCCTTTTGAACCAGCAGCATCAGCAGACCTACAGTTTTTATCTTGGAAAACTGCATTCCTTCTGGCAATCACTTCAGCAAGAAGAGTATCTGAGTTACAAGCATTAATGGCAGTACAGCCTTTCCTTATTTTTCACCAGGATAGAGTGTCACTAAGAACCAATCCTACTTTCATGCCAAAGGTAGTATCTAGGGTATCCTTGAACCAAGCTATTCATTTGCCTACGTTCTTCCCTAACCCACAGAACAAAGGGGAAAAACTTTTGCACACCCTGGATATACACAGACAACTACGCTACTATTTGGACAGAACGAAAACTAGCAGAAAAACTGACCAACTTTTTGTAGCATATGCAACTGGGGTGCAAGGAAGAGCAATTTCCAAACAGACAATTTCAAAATGGATAGGAAATTGCATTCGCTTTTGTTACTCCTTTCATGGAAAGATAGTTCCTGAAAACGTCAGGCCTCACTCCACAAGGGCCACAGCCACCACTACAGCTTTCCTACGAGGGGTGGCTACCAAGGACATTTTAGAAGCTGCTACTTGGAGCTCCGTGCATACATTTGCCAAGCATTACAATCTACCTCTATACTCCAGATCCCAAGCAGGGTTTGCAACTGCAGTGCTGCAGGGGATCTTAACTACACCATCTTTCTCTTAGTACCTCCTCCCCCAGATTGGCTATGGTATTCTACCCATATGTTATGACTGCAGATGCATCCTTGAAGGACATAGTACAGTTTTGTACCTACCATAAATGTAGATGTCCGATAGGTATGCATCTGCAGTCAGGATTACCCACCCTCCTTCCCCTCTGTGGTATTCCTAGGGTACTTACCCCTCTTTTAGCTAGCTGGGGGAATCTATTATGGTGTATTTGTTTATACATGTATATAATTTGCATATGTTTGGAACTTTTCTGCATTTATCCAAATTTAGCCTTCCTAGAGGGCACCTGGCATCTGGGGCAAGAAAAACTGAGGAAAATGGCGTCGGCTGATGCTTTTATACCCCAGGCGCTCTGGCGCCGGGAAAGTGCGACATCAGCCGAGGCCAGACCCAGACTTTGGAATCCGGCCGACCGAAGGGCTGCCTGAGGCAGGACAACCCATATGTCATGACTGCAGATGCATACCTATCGGACATCTACATTTATGGTAGGTACAAAACTGTACTTTCTCGGAGCCCTTCAAGGCATCTTTTACCAACGTTCCTTATGGTGATTCTTCCCTTTTTGGGAAGACAGAGACTTTAACAACATGAATATATCAAGGATGCAACATGTAGCTTGCCATATATTATTCCAATGTAATGTCCAACTGGTATAAACATCAAACGATGCATAAAAACAGCAATTTCTTTATTGATTTGAACAGTGGTAAGCGCTTTCACGTCTAAAAGACGCTTCTTCAGACCTCTACATTACAGCTTGTGCTTGTTCATTAAATAAAAATAAAAGCAATTGACACATTCAATTGCTGTTTTTACGCATCGTTTGATGTTTATACCAGTTGGACATTACATTGGAGTAATATATGGCAAGCTACATGTTGCATCCTTGATATATGGAGTTCTTCTTTTTGCTTTCAAGGTGCTTTACTCGTGAAGACAGAGACTTTAGTCCAGAGCGTCAAGGATGGGAAGGCACGGTCTGCCATCGGGATCCACTTCTCACCGCCTCAAAAGTCCTTTTCCAGGAACCAGTGAGGCCAGAAGATTATGTGGTTCCGCAAGTCTCAGGTGTTTTCCTGGGACTGTCAAGACTCGCCTTCCCCCAGAGGTAGAGGGGGATATGATAAACAATGCCCTAGAGGCAGAGGGGGGTCCTAGGAATTTCGGGTCCCGAGAAACTTTCTCGGATAAATCCGGACAGCAGCCCTGAGGGGTTGCCTGGCTGTCCATCTCTAGAGGCAGTCGGGGTTCACTTGTTGCTTCACCCACTAGCATGGGAGTCCATCACTACAGATCAGTGGGTGCTGCGAGTCATATCCAGAGAATATTTTGTCCCTTTCAATGATTTCCCCCCCATCCAACAAAACCCTCCCAGACGTCCCACCCTCGCAGCAGGAGGAAGCAGTGCAGGTAGACTCACTGCTAAGAAAAAAATGATTCATCCAGCCTGTCCCCGCAGACCAGTCCGGATCCGTGGTTTATTCCAGGTTCTTTGTAATTCCAAAAAAGACGGGGGACCTCAGAACAATATTGAATCTGTCCAAATTGAACCTGTCAGTAACAAAGACAAAATTCCGGATGGTCACAATTTACTCTATCCTGCCTTATCTGCAGGCCAGAGACTGGATGTGCTTGATCTACCTCCAGGACACGTACTATCACATCAAGATGAATAGGTGCTCCCTGAGGTTCCTTCACTTCCGGCTGGGAGCTGATCATTACCAATTTTGATCTCACCACAGCCCCTCCCAGGTGTTCACCAAGGTAATGGCAGTAGTGGCTCACCTGAGGCTTCAGGGCAATTCAGGTTTTTCCATACCTGGATGATAAGTCTTTACTGCCCCCTCAGAGCATCTACTGTGTCAGGCCAGGGACTCCTTCCTTCAGCTAGCCAACAAATTGGGCATTATGATCAATATGAACAAGTCTGCTCTTCACCCAGCTCAGATTCTGGATTTCTTTAGGGCACGGCTGGACACGATACAAACGAAGGTGTTTCTAACGTCAGACAGGATGCGCAGCTTGAGGTTACACGTCTTGCACATTCTTCAGACCCATTTACCAACAGCTGAGGCAGTGTTAAGGGCTCTAGGTTCGATTGCGACCATGATAAATCTTCCTATAGTGCGCTTTCATAGGAGGGTACTGCAGTGGACACTGACGGTTCAGTGGTCACTGTTAGACCTTCCTTTGTCTTTTCCAGTGAGAATTTCACGTGTGCAGGGACTCCCTGTGGTGGTAGATTCAGTCAACCTCCTTTACCCCCAAACCATGGTGACCACGGATGCTTCCCTACTAGAGCGGGGGGGGGGCACTGCTCAGGAAGGACAGTCCAAGGCATGTGGACACCTTCCGAGACCTATCTGCACCTCAGTGTTCTTGAGTTGAGAGCGGTTCTTAAGTTTCAGGCCCTCTGTGCTCATCTTCCTCTGGGAACGATTGCAATTCAGACGGACAATATGTCAGTGGTCTGGTATATCACCAAACAAGGGGGAACCAGATCTCATCTCTTGTGTCGAATGGCCATGAGAGTGTGGGAATGGGTGATCGCCACCGGCCGTTTTCTGGTGGCAATGAATATCCCAGGACGGTCCAACATTCTAGCGGACAGGCTCAGCAGATCTATCCTGATACCTTACGAGTGGTCTCTGAAGCCTTCAGTAGCGGAACAAATCTTTCTAGACTGGGGTTGTCCTTGCTGCGATCTCCTTGCATCTCCTTCCAACCCAATAATGCAGCGAGTTGTTCACTCTGAACCCACCCACCCCACCCCTCCCACTGGGGGAAGTCCCCAGGAACGCTCTGATTCATGCTTGGCCTCCCAGGCTTCTTTATGCATATCCTCCTCTTCCCCTCACGTCAAAGTTTCTACAGAAAGCCTAAAGGCTGAGGAGCACTGTGATCCTCATCGACCCATTCTGGCCTCTTCAGGTTTGGTTTCCCTTACTCAGGTCTCATCTAGTTGTTCCACCATGGACCTTGGATCCGTTCCCCGATCTGCTTTCACATCCCTTGGGGATCTCTTGCAGATCTGGCCAGTCTGAAGCTCACTGCTTGGCTGCTCCGGTTCCCATGATTCTTAGGACTCCCGGTCTGTCATCCCCTGTCAAGTCCATTCTGGTGGTGGCTCATAAATCGTCCAAAAAAGTTTATTGCAGTAAATGGAAACATTTTTCTATATGGGCCATTCATAGATCTTTGGATCCTTTCACTGCACCGCTTTCGGCAGTTTTAGATTTTCTAGCTAGCATTTTTCAACAGGGCACTGGTTCCTCAATGATGAAAGTCCAACTAGCCGGCATTTCTAATTTTCATGTTGAGATAAACATGTCTTCTTTGGCTTCCTCTAAACTTTGTAAAACTTTTCTCAAAGGTGCTTTGCTTCTCAGACCCCCAGTTAAGGACCCTATTCCTCCATGGGACCTCACTTTGTTGCTGCAGGCATTAGTTTCTCCTCCCTCTGAGCCTGCGGCATCTGTGGACCTACAATTTTTGACTTGGAAAACTGCCGTTTTAGTTGCCGTCACGTCTGCTAGAAGGGTATCGAAGCTTCAAGCTCTTTCTATCAAAGTCCCTTACATGATCTTTCACAAAGATAGTATCACTACGTGCTAACCCGTCCTTCCTTTCCAAGGTAGCATGGCCTAATGGTTAAGGTATTTGCCTTACAAACACAAGGTGCAGGGTTTGAGTCTCACAAGGGATAATTGGCTAAGCTTAATAATGGCTCACAAGGGCAGTTAGCTTAGTACTAACCTAAACTTAATTTACCAGTCTTTTTTCCGAAGTACCAGAATAAGGGGGGATACAAATTACATTTACTGTGGACGTACATAGGCAATTAAGGTTTTATCTGCACAGGAGTAAATCTTTCCGCAAGTCTGGTCATTTTTTTGTGTCCTATGCCAAACCGTTCTTTGTTAAACCTGTCTCAAAAGTGACTTGCTTGCTGGATTTCACAATGCATTGGCCGGGCTTACTCAGACCGAGGTTTGTCTATTCCAGGAAAAGTAAGGGCTTATTCGACCCAATCTATGGCTACATCAGTGGCCTTTTGGTGTAGGGTCTCTTCAGATATTTGTCCAGCTACTACTTGGGCCTCATCTCACACCTTTATTTCTTATTATAAACTGGATTTAGTCTCTAGGAGTAGAGCATCCTTTGGCAGTACTCTGGAATATCCTTCCATGAGGGCCTCCCAAGAGTTAGGTAGCTGGGGACTCTCTCCCACAGGTTGAACAAATGAAGTAAACTACTTCAGGCAAAGAAGTTATGTACTCACCATAACATGCTATCTGAGTAGTTCTACTTCATTTGTCTTCAGCCGTCCCGTCCCCCCCCCTTTCCCCCTAACCTTATCCTTTGGGATATATGTCCCTTGTACCGGACATTTATTGTTGGGTTCTTTGGTTCTGTAGGGCTAAAGTTCTTTTGTAATGTGTGTTGGAGGATAAGGTGTCTTTGGGTCAGGTATCTGGTAACTGTTAGGCAGCAAACTCCATCTGAAGGGAGACTGAGCATTATGGGTAAGGGGAGGAGCATGGAGCTCGGAGCTATAGCTGGAAAATGCAGCAGTGTCTGATCCGATGTGAATCCGAGGGCCCACAGGTTGAAGACAAATGAAGTCGAACTACTCAGATGGAATGTTATAGTGAGTACATAACTTATTTCGGATTTATATTTTATTAATTTGGCATCTCTGTTGTATGTAACAATGATTCCTTTGTCAAAATTCTGGTTTTGTGCATTGGCACCATCATTTCCAGAGTTAAGAGGCTTGAAGAATCCATTGGCTCTTTTCTGGTAAATTCCCCCTAAAAATCCCTTCAGTGAAATCTGAAGGATAGCCCGTGTTTAGTAGCATGGACCTTAGTTTTTCGCATTCATATAGAAACATTTTCATGCTAGATATCATCCTGGCTAATCTCACTAGTTGCCCTTTAACCAGGGCTTGCTTTTGATGATGAGGGGTGACAACTGTCCTAATGCAGAAGAAAATTAGAACACATTGGCTTCCTATATAAATTTGAAATAAAGCATTTTTTGACCGTCTTAATTTTGACATCTAAGTAACCAATACACCCCACGGACTTGAGGGTGAAACATAAAAATTCAGTGGAATTATTATTAAAAAAAATTCACCCAGTCTACAATCACTGCCCCTCCAGAAAATAACCTACATCTAGAAAATGTCCATATAGGGTCCAGCTACTCTCATAACTGGAATTGAATGCATAATTCTCCCAGTATGCTAAAATAGTGTTAGCAAAAATGGGGGCACAAGCAGCCTCCATTGCCACTCTTTTTTTTCTTAAAAATGGACCCTTCAAACCAAAAAATTTGTTGTGCAAGATTTCCATAAGGGTTGTTACCACCCCAGTAGTACCATTGCTAATCCTATTTTGGCTAAAGTATTGTGTGAACCATTCCATCCGACCGTCATAGGGAATAACTGAAAAGTTCTTTGTCAATTGTAACTGAAATAAGGTTCTCCACTAAATCTTTCTTAGATTTTCCTAAAGAAATCCTGTTGAGTTCTTAAGTATATGCACGTTCTTATTCAATATATCCTTTAACTTTAGGTGAATAAACTTGGCTAATCCATGAGTTTTTGAGCCTTTCGCACCAACAATTGGACATAAAGGGGGATCTGTGATGTCTTTGTGGATTTTCAGTGTTCTGAAAATGAATGGAATCCTAAAAATCATTACTAAGAAAATTATATTCAGTTTTTGTCCTCTGTCCTGCATTAATAAATCTTATAAAAATTGTCAGTCCTGGAGAATGCAGTATTCAGTTGGCTCCTGGATTACCTCATCATATGTTTCAGGTAAATAGCATTCTTTCCATTCTACAGCTGTAATCTATAATATTGGTCTCCAATAGCCCCCTTCCCTTGTCAGGTTTCATGCATCTTGAGGCCTTATTACCACATATTTCGTTTAACATATTCATTTCATTATTACCAATATTACTTGTTGGTATATCTTTATTGTCCTTGAGTAAATCTCTCCTGTCATGTTCATATAACTTCTCAAGTAGCAAAATCGTTGGGTGCAGAGGGGCTAAATAAATTTGGTCTTTGAAAAATATCATGTCCCACTTCCCCTCATCAGCTTCAAACCAAGTATTAAAATTCAGATGTTCTTTGTGTTTCACAGTTGCAGTCATCACATTTGGGTTATCCCTGCCAGGGTAGCCCTCGGCCGGTCCGAATACCAGAAACTTAGTATTTCTGCGTTGGTTCCTGTCGCTTGAGGACTGACGTCAGTTCGGCAGTGGTATAAAGGAAGGCAGCCAACGCCATTACATGAGTGCCGGTCGGCTGCTACCTGAGTTTTCGTTTCCAGATTGAAGTCTTCAAAAGCTAAGTACCCCGTTGGGGATCCTTTTTACTTGCACTAACCGATGTCAGAAAGTTAATCGTCTCACCTGTGGAAAGCAAATACCACACCGGGACTTCCACTCTTACTGCGTCACTTGTCTAAGCCCAGACCACAACATCCCCCGTTGTCACTTCTGTGCTTTAATGCCAGAACTGTTAGTCTTCAAGCCCTTATTGTAGCCATATATTTCCGTTTACAGTCCTCTAATTCCAATATGACTTTGGTAAGCCATCCGACAGCAGATCTTCCAAAAAAGCGTAAAGGTAAAGACAGAGACAGACCGCACAGGACCAAACCTTCCAACGACGGTTCCGTTAAGCTAATAGTCAGTCCTCCAGAACTCAGTGAGGTGCTTTCGCAGCCCCTGATGCCCGCTTCAGTTAATGCGCAGGCTGCTACAGAGACCCTTTCGGAGTCCAGTATGGTGCAGAACTCTTCTTTGTCTAAGGAGCCTGCGGTCGTCTCTACCTTGGATGGGTTCGGAGCTGCTGTGCAGGCACCGCCTTCCGAGGAAGTCCTTCACACTACCCATTCTCGACATAAACCGATGCCTTCTTTCGCAACTAACATTCTTTCGAAAATGTTCCTTAGGCCCAGGGGTCGAACCACACCCAAGAAGCAGACTACCCACTCTCGGGCGTCTGCTTCCTTGCCTCAGTCTCAAATGCTTAAAATGGCAGAAGACCTTATGCTGATTAGGGGAAGCCAAGCCCACCCCCTCAAAAAGGAAAATAGATCTGTCCCCAGTAATTTTGTCTGAACAAGAGTCAGAGGAATCCGATGCATCTGATTATGAAGACATTCAGCTCCTCTCCACATACGAGGATTCTGATGCAGAGGAGTCCATTCCTTCAGCCTCTCCCCAGAGGATTTTTCCTTTGGGGAAACCCTGCATACATTAAAGGAGCATTTCCAATAGGAGAGTCTAGACTACTCAGTCTAAAAAGAGACCCTGGTAATTCCTGAATCTTCCACAACACAGACCCTTAACCATCCCCCCAGTCCTGGATGTGGTGGAAGATGACTTCCTTGAATCCAGCTTGACTCCAGATGCCCTACCACCTGCTCCCAAAAAACCAGACCGGTACTACAAAGTCCCTAACTCACACAAATATCTTTTCAAAAATGCTACAGCTGACCCTGAGGTCATTTCTCAAGGGCCAAAAGGGATTAAAGCAAACTCTAGGAATCCCACACCTTCAGGCAGGGATTCCCGAGCACTGGACAAATGAGGTAAAAAAGTATACACCTCAGCTACTCTTGCTATCAGGGCACTAAATTGTCAGTTTCATATGCTTAAATATCAGCAACATACCTTGGAGCTCCTTAGAGTCCTCCTTTCCTGTTTGGGCAGAATCTAAAGATATACAAGACTTAATGCATTCTGCAAGTCAAGTAACTAAACACACTTTGCACTGTGGTTTTGACGCCCTAGAAGCTTCTTGCAGGGCAGCAGTCACTGAATCTGTCATCAGAAGACATGCATGGCTTAAGGAACAACCCCTGTCAGACCATGTCAAATCTAAATTGTTGGATGCACCCTTGCACAAATAACTTACTTGGCACTAAAGCAGAAGAGGTTTTAAAAAAGATGGAATAAAAAGCAAAATGTATGTAAACAGTTAAAGATTTATTACAGGCCCAGCCCCCTAGGTTCAGCAGGCATTTTCCCTCCAATCACTGGTCCTTTCCTGCTCTGAGTAAACAGGCCCATCCTAGACCCCGAGAAACAGACATTCCCCCCCCCCCCGGACAACAGCCCCAGGGAATGTAGAGATTTAAGCAGTGAACTTCCTCCACTTCAAAACCAGGGCGTTCTAAGCCCCCCCCCCCCCTTATGGTAAGAACTCACAATGATTCACCTGCTCCCGACCTCGCCTCTGCCCACCTTCACATACCTCTAGGAGGAAAACTGTCCTTTCACTCAAGCACCTGGGCCACATTTCCAAGGACCAGTGGGTTTTGAACATTGTGTTTCAGGTGTACAAATTCTCCTTCCACACCCTTCCAACCCCAAAAGGGTTCCCACATCTACCACCAAAATCAGTGGGCAGAGGCTCAAAAGCAAATCCTTTCCCTGCTTTCCATGAGGGCAGTAGAGAACGTTCCTGCAGAGCAGATAGGCCAAGGATTCTACTCCAGACTTTTTCTGGTGCCCAGAAAAGAGGGCACCTGGCACCCCGTCCTCTATCTATCCATTCTAAACACCTTCCTGGTGATCCCAAAATTCAAAATGCTCACCCTCCAGCAGCTGCTACCCATGCTCTCCAAGGACTCTTGGCTAGCCACCCTGGAACTAAGAGGCCTACCTCCACATTCTTATCGGGGAGTCCACTTCAGGGCAGGATCTCAATACTTTCAGTTCTCTGCGCTTCCCTTTGGCTTCTCTACTGCTCCCAGAGTTTTCACAAAATGCCTGGCTCCAGCCATTGCCTTTTGCAGACCAGAAATTCTCAAATTTACCCCTACTTAGACGACTGTCTTATTCAGGCAGACAGCCAAGAAATGCTACTCAAACACCTGGCCTTTGTAAAGAGCCTACTAACCTCCCTAGGGTACACAATCAATGAAAAGAAATCCAACAGGTGCCCAACCAAAGGATAATCGTCCTTGGAGCAAGTCTGGGCACAGCATCCCAGATGGCATACCTTACACCAGAGAAACAAATTTTCCTGTCAGCTTACTTCTCTGAACTGGCCATTAGGCCCCAGCTTTCTGCAAGGACAATCCAGCAAACCCTGGGGTTCATGGCATCTTGCATACTCCTCATTCCATATGCCAGACTTCATTTGAGGAAACTTCATTGGTACCTAAAGAGCCTTTGGTATCAACACTCTCAAGATCTGGAAACTCTTCTACCTGTTATTGCTTGCCTGAGAAAGGAATTTCTGTGGGCGACAGCATACTCCCGCAACAAGGGACTGACTGCCCTTCTCACCACACACCACAGCACAGACCCTCACCATGGACTCATCAGACTACGCTTGGGGTGCACACCTGGACGGCAGGTGCAGACAGGGCCAGTGGAGCCCACAGCAACTGCCCCTGCACATCATTCAAAAAGAGATGATGGCTGTGCAGCAGGCCTTGATAGCTTTCAAACCCCTTTTCTCTCCAGGGGTTCTCCTGATCAAAACAGACATCATTGTGATGTGGTACATCAACAAGCAGGGAGGGACTTGCTCCTACCCTCTGTGCAGGCTGGCCATGACCCTTTGGCTCACAACCTCTTCTATGCAACTACACCTGTTAGCACAATGCTTACCAGCCTTTCTCAACTCCCTGGCAGACCAATTAAGCAGAAAGCTTTTGGGACCACACGAGTGGCAGCTCAACAGAAGTACCTTCTTCCTGATAGCTCAGAAATGGAGAACCCTGGAGGTCGACCTCTTTGCCTCCCACACCAACCATCAGCTCAGCAAATTCTGCACTAGGGAGCATCACTGCATGGCTTGGAAAGTGGATGCCCTGACCTTCCCCTGGGTGAACCTCTCAGTCTATGCTTTTCCTCCCCTACCTCTCATCCCCGGGATACTGCTGAAAATAAGGGAGGAAAAAGCAAAGACCATTCTCATAGCTCCAGACTGGCCCAGACAGCACTGGTACCCCTTGCTGCGCAGCTTGTTCCAACTACCTCTATGGCATCATCCTCACCAAACCTCATAACCCAGAGGGAAGGGAAATTCATGCACCCCCGTTTGCAGGCACTCAGTTTGGCAGCTTGGCTTATTCCCTAACCTCTGACTAATCTGCCATCCTCAGTAAACAGGTTCTGGGCATTATCCAAGAGGCCAGACTCCCTAGTACAAGAAAGTCTTATACAGATAAATGGAAAAGGTTCTGCACCTGGATCCAGGCTAAGGGGGCCAATATGGCACAGCCCTCCATCCCTCTTATCCTAGATTACTTAGCTGCCCTACTACACAGTGGTATCTTTCTCCTCTCTCAAATTTCATGCCTCTCCTATGTCTGCTGATTTTCCCACTGAGCAGCCTCTCTTCTCACACCCTCTGATTAAACAGTTCCTCAGAGGGGCTAGCAACTTGAGACCCCCTAGAAGGGCACCAGCTTGGGATCTTAACTTTGGCTTGGAAAAGCTCACCCTGCCTCCTCTCAAACCAACTTCTGCAGAGCTAACATTTCTATCCTGGAAGATGCCCTTCCTTCTGGCCTTCACTTCAGTCAGAAGAGTTTGAGCTGCAAGCACTTATGGCTTTGGAACCCTTCATCATCTTCCATGCAGACACAGGGTACCCCTCAGAACTAACCCTTTCTTCATGCCCAAGGTGGTGTGCATTGTGGCTCTCAACCAATCCATTCATTTGCACACCTTCTTTCCTAACCCCCAAAACAAGAGGGAAAGGACTCTGCACTTGCTAGATCTTCAGAGACAGCTCGGATACTATCTGGACAGGACTAAATCCTTCAGAAAGTCTGATCGGTTGCTGGTTAGCTTTGCTACAGGGGCAGAAGGCAAAGCCATCTCCAAGCAAGCCATTTCCAAATGGATAGCACACTGCATCCATTTTGGCTACAAACAGCATGGTAAGCCTCCCCCCAAAGGGGTCAGGACGCACTCCACCAGAGCATCCTCCACGTCTGCAGCTTTCCTCAGAGGAGTCCTCACCAGGGACATCCTGGAGGCTGCCACCTGGACATCTGTTCACACTTTTACCAAGCATTACCGCCTGGCTCTCTTCTCCAAATCCAGGGCAGGGTTTGCCTCTGCGGTCTTGCAGGGCATCCTAGCCAACCCCTAACTTCCTTGACTGGCTCCACCCTTTTCCTCAGCTTTGGGAATCTACCCAAATGTGATGACTGCAACAGTGAAACACAAAGAACATAGTACAGTTGTGTACACTTACCATAAATGTAGATGTTTGAGTGTATACACTGTTGCAGTCCAGGTTTCCCTCCATCCACCCCCTTTCCCCCCTTTTTTCTCCTCTTACCTTTCTTTACAAGGGACATATTTGCATTTATTTTCTACTGGTGGGTTTTTTCCACCAGAACCTGGCCTCCTACTTGGGGGCTCCAGACAGGTTAGGGCAAGAAAAACTGATGTAATGGCTTTGGCTGCCTTCCTTTATGCCACTGACGACCTGACGTCAGTCCTCAAGTGACAGCAATCAACTCAGAAATACTAAGTCTCTGGTTTTCGGGCCGGCCGAGGGCTACCCTGGCAGGGGTAACCCAAATGTGATGACTGCAACAGTGAATACACTCTAACATCTAAATTTATGGTAAGCGTACACAACTGTACTTTTTCTCGTAAACAGTTTCAGGTCAATCAATGTTTTAACTAAATTTCTTTTAGAAGGTATAAAGGTCATGCCTCTTACAAATAGAGGCATGCTCAGTTGCAATTGAGGCATGCTCAGTTGCAATTGAGGCATGCTCAGTTGCAATTGAGGCATGCTCAGTTGCAATTGAGGCATGCTCAGTTGCAATTGAGGCATGCTCAGTTGCAATTGAGGCATGCTCAGTTGCAATAAAAAAGGAAGTGAAATTGTATTTTATTCGTTTTTGTGATTTGTTATGGTTATTGGTAATTGTTGGGAAAGGTCTTGTTCGCCCTCCCTTCCTCCTCTGTTGTAGTGGTATATTCCATGGTTGATGTCCCTGGTGGTAGTTTAAATGGTGGGGATGTCCCTGCAATCTGGTTCCTTTTCTCTGATTCATCAGTCTCTCCAACCTCCAAAGTGGTGGGGAACTTAACGAGATCTCAGAGGTGTCGCTGCAGTGCACAGCACAGTCATCTGGTTTAACGTCACCACCATAAATGGAGGTCCCCATATTCTGGGGGCTGTTGTGTAGGCTTTTTTTATCTGTCTGCTTTGTCACGTAGCAGCTTCTCTTCTCCTAACATAATTTAATGATGTGTCAGCATTCCTGAAAATGTTAGTCATTTTTATGGTGTTCAAACAACAAATTTTTAGAGATTAAAATCTAATTTAGTAATATAAATCACCACCTTGTCTGTTTAATTGATTGATGTACTAGAGTTTCCATGAGTTTGCAACCTTGCTGATCAAATAGAGCCAAAAGGTCATGATGCAAAGCCTCTGTGTTTCCTCACTTTTTCCAAAAATTCTATTGCAAATCTGGAGACCATTTCACAGGGGTCCAAGGGCATTCAGGCTTCTACTGCTAAAAATCCTACCTCTGAGAGACTCCAGGGCGCTGGATAGATGGGGTAAGAAAGTTTACACTTCTGCAACCTGGCCATTAGCGCTTTAAACTGCTAGTTTCATATGTTAAAGTATCAGCAACATGTTTTTGGACTGCTTAAACAGAAAATTATGTTGATTCCTGACTGTATGGGAAATAAAGAATTACAGGATGTAATGCATTCTGCTGAACAAGTTGGAAAACATACTTTGCAGTGTGGCTTTGATTCATTAGAGGCCTCTTGCAGGGCTGCTGTTACTGGGTCTGTGCTCAGAAGGCATGCTTGGCTTAAGGACCAATCTTTGCCTGATCATGTTAAAGCTAAATTGTAAATGAAAACCGTAAGACACGACAACTAGCCCAAAGTCCAACTTCGAAAGTCCAAAAAACCAAGTCGGACTGCCACGAGCTGTAGTAAAGTATTTAATACGAGTACAAAGAATAAAGAATAAAACAGATGAGCGCTTTCGCGTACCTACATCGTACGCTTCATCAGATCTAATAACTTACATTACCAATTCATATTTATATAGTGAAGGCTGTGAAATTCAATTCTATACTCATTAAATAATCACCTAATTAAAAGAATAATTCACTAATTAATTAAACATGCTCTGTTAGTCAAGTAAAGATGTCACGTTCCTTTTAGAAGCAGCACAAGTATAAAACAAAGCAAAAAATAACATCTCATAAATTATTTAATAAACTGCACATGCAGTCAAAGAATATATGTGAAGACATGAAACTTAACTTTTTGAATTGTTAAAACAAATTAATTAACTAGCAAAAATTTTTTAAACCTATTGTTTGATTTCAGTAGTATAGGGCGGCCACTGTGGTGCAGCGGTTAGTGTTGTCGCCTCACAGCAAGAGGTTCTCTGGTTCAATCCTCGGCTGGGGTGCCTTCTGTGCGGAGTCTGTATGTCCTCCCTGTGGTCGCGTGGGTTTTCTCCGGGTGCTCCGGTTTCCTCCCACATCCCAAAGACATGCAGTAGGTGGATTGGATACTCTAAATTGGCCCTAGGTGTGAGTGTGTGTGCCTTCTGTGGAAGGTTGGGCGCCGGGCTGGCAACTCGACACTGTAAAACTCCACTGCCACTCATGTGTGCGGACAGATGATCCGCTGTGGCGACCCCTAACCGGGAAAAGCCGAAAGAAGAAGAAGAAGAAGAAGTTTGATTTCAGTAGTATCAAATCAACTACATAAAAACCAATGCATCCATAGTGTTCTTACTATGTTAACACAAGCCTATGTATATTAATGCCTATATATTAAATGATGTTACGGCTTGCCTATCAACATTTATATAGTATTGCATTTAATGTAGTCTAATGTAGTCACATTAAAATTGAACTTAAATCTAAGGCAACAAACAAAAAACTATTTAATATATTGTAAACAAATATATTGAGATAACATGCAAAGACAACTGTATAGTTAACTAACATCTAACCTATACCTTAAAATGTAAATAATGAAACTGTGAAAACTATGTTCAACTACGCTGAGTGTCAAAATACATGTAGAAAAATATTG
This sequence comes from Protopterus annectens, assembly GCF_019279795.1. Classification (NCBI taxonomy): domain Eukaryota; kingdom Metazoa; phylum Chordata; order Ceratodontiformes; family Protopteridae; genus Protopterus; species Protopterus annectens. The sequence continues at coordinate 534,190,075 of NC_056725.1, read as the reverse complement.
AATAAAAAATATATATTAAATGAAAATGTATACAAATATAATAAATAAGTATATGTGCATAATACATAACTAATAAAAACACACAAACAATGAACTGAATAATTAAAACTAACCATCCAACTTTGCTCACTTATTTCAGTTTCCTTAATTCTAAAATGGGTTTAATTGTAATGTATTGATTAAGACCTGGTTCCTGGTGAGCCTTCATACTAAAAAATCCATTCTAACTCTATCCTTTCAAGCTAAAATTTAAAGCTAAATTGTGGGATGCTCCTTTAAATCAGGACCGCCTGTTTGGCAACAAGGCTGAGGAAGTTCTTAAAAAGATGGAAGATAAAGCTAAATCTATGCAAACTGCTAAAGATTTTTTTTACAGGTTCAGCCTCCTAGATTTAGTAGGCACTGTCTCTCTAAGAATTGGTCCATTTCAGCCCCTTCCAGGTCTTCTCAAGCCAAACCCAGACACAGCAAAAACCCCAGGTTTCAGTCCCAGGGGACACACACAACTAAGCAGTGGGGGGCCTCCACTTCCAAATCTGGGAATAATAAGACTCTCCCCCTATGGTAAACTGTCTCAGTGACTTCCTTTTAAAATTTCCAAGCACTTAACTGTTGACTGCCCCTTGGGGGGATTGCTCTTCATGCAAAGAATTGGGAACTCATTACCCAGGACAAATGGGTATTACATATAGTGTCCCACGGATATAGATTTCACTTCCACACGTTGCCAACACCAAGTGGGTGGCTGAACCCCACCCCCAAATCAGTAGGCAGAGGCCCAAGAACAAGTACTTTCTCACTTCAGCATGGGGGCTATTCAACTGGTACCAGAAGAGGAAAAGGGACAAGGTTTCTACTCTAGACTTTTCCTGGTACCCAGAAAAGACAATTCATTGCATCCTATCCTGGACTTGTCTAGTCTAAACACCGTTTTGGAGATTCCAAAATTCAAGATGCTGACTCTTCACCAATTACTTCCTATGCTAGGCAAAGATGCCTGGTTGGCAACATTAGATTTAAAAGAAGCATACCTGCACATCCCAATCAGGGAATCTTGCAGAAGATACCTACGCTTCAAAGCAGGCTACACGCACTATCAGTTCTCTGCACTGCCCTTTGACTTACCTACTGAACCCAGGGTTTTCACAAAGTGCCTAGCTCCAGTTATTGCATTTTGCAGGCAAAGAAATATTCAAATATACCCATACCTGGACAATTGTCTAATTCAGGCAGAAAGCCAGGACATACTTTTGAATCAAGTCACACCTGGTACCCTGTCAACAAATTATGTTCCTCGGAGCAAGCTTGAATACAACTTCCTAGATGGCTTACCTCACGCCAGAGAAAGTCATTTGACAGCCTACTTCAAACAAATGGCCACAAAAACCCTGCTATCTGCAAGACAGATACTGCAAGCCTTGGGGTTCATGGCCTCCTGCATTCTTCTAATTCCATATGCAAGACTGCATATGAGGAAACTACAGTGGTATCTAAAAAGCCTATGGTGTCAACATTCTCAAGACCTAGAAACAATGATTCCTATCATACCTTGCCTATGCTTAGAGTTCCTTTGGTGGGCAGAGGCCTGCCACCAAAACAAGGGACTACCTTTCAGACCACCCCCTGCCACCCAAACCCTAACAGATGCATCAGACTATGCATGGGGGGGGGGGGGATTGCCTGGCAGGGAAGTGCATTCAGGGCAAATGGAACCCAAGTCAAATGCACCTGCATATCAATCAAAAAGAAATATTAGCTGTACAGAACGCTCTTGACAGCCTTCAAGGACCACATTGTTCCAAGAAAACTAATGGTAAAGACTGACAACACCACTGTTATGCAGAAACCTCATGGACCCACACGAGTGGAAACTGGAACCAAGGATTTTCAACATGTTGACAAGCAAATGGGGGAGCCCAGATATAGACCTGTTTGCCTCTCCCCAGAACTACCAATTGGACAAATTTTGCACAAGGACTCCCCACAAACAAGCCTGGAAAGTGGATGCTCTGTCCTTCAGCTGGAAAAACTTATCAGTCTTTGCCTTTCCCCCTCTGCCTGTGCTCCTTAAAGTACTACTAAAAATCAAACAGGACAAACCAAGGATGATTTTGATTGCTCCAGACTGGCCGCACCAACACTGGTATCCCCTGCTGCGCAGTGTGTCATGGTTATCTCCATGGCATCTGCCTTACTCTCCTTCCCTGCTGTCTCAGCAGGAGAACCAAATTCTGCACTCTCCGCTTCTAACACTGAACCTTGCAGCCTGGCTAATTACTTAATCTCTCCTTTCCCATTCCTCAGCAAACCTGTGATGGATATCATTTTAGAGGCAAGGAGGCCTAGTACTAGAAAATCTTATGCTGAAAAATGGAAGATCCTGTGCCTGGAACCAATCTCAAGGGATGAGCACTGCAGCGCCCAATTTACCTCAGATTTTACAATACTTAACTGAGATGCTCCACAAGGGCCTGTCTTTTTCCTCCATTAAAATCCACGCCTCAGCCATTTCAGCTCATTATAACACAGATCCTCCCCTCTACTGTCATCCACTGCACAAGTAGTTCCTCAGAGGGGCCAAAAATTGAGACCACCCAGGAGGAGCTCCAACCCCAGTCTGGGACCTTAACTTTGTCCTGAGAAACTCGCTCTACCTCCTTTCGAGCCAGCTGCTACTGCAGACTTAAAATTTCTTTCTTGGAAAACAGCTTTCCTTTTAGCAATCACTTCAGCTGGAAGGGTATCTGAATTACAGGCCCTTATGGCAGTGGAGCCTTTCATCATCTTTCATGCGGACAGTGTGTCCCTCAGAACCAATCCATTCTTCATGCCCAAGGTGGTATCCAGAGTGGCTCTTCATCAGTCCATTCATTTGCCAATCTTCTTTCCCAGTCAGCAGAATAAAGGGGAACGGATACTGCATTCCTTAGATGTGCAGACAACTTAGATTTTACTTGGACAGGACTAAACCTCAAAGGAAATCTGAACAACTGCTGCTGGCATTTGCTGCAGGGGCAGAGGGGAAGGCTATTTCAAAGCTAACCATTTCTAAATGGATAAGCCATTGCATCCATTTCTGCTATAAGCACCATGAAAAACCTATCCCCCAGGGGATCAGACCTCACTCCACCAGGGCTGCATCTACCTCGACAGCCTTTCTCAGAGGCATCCCTACCAGGGACATCCTGTACATACTTTCACCAAACAATGTCATTTGCCAATTTTCTCTAAATCCAGAGCTGACTTTCCACTGCAGTCTTGCAGGGCCTTATAGCGGGCCCTAATGCTATCTAAATTCCTCCTCCCAACCATAGCTTTGGGAATCTACCCAAATGTAATGACTGCAACAGTGAAACGGGAAGAACATAGTACAGTTGTGTACACTTACCATAAATGTAGATGTTCGAGTGTATTCACTGTTGCAGTCCTGGTTACCCACCCTCCAGCCTCCTAATTTCTTTTGGCTATACCTCTACTTTCCTTTACTACGCTTAAAAGCCTTTTTGGTGTATTTGCTTTTTTGTTGGAGGTATATCTTTGTACTTTTATATTTAATTGCTTCCTATTAGGGGGGCACCTGACATCTGGGGCAAGGAAAACTGATGTAATGGCGTCAGCTGCATGTTTTATACCCCTGACGACCCAACGTCATGGAAGAAAGGACAGCAACTGATGCAGGACCCAAGACTTTGTTAATCAGGCCGACTGAGGGCTACCTGCATGCAGATAACCCAAATGTAATGACTGCAACAGTGAATACACTCGAACATGTGCATTTATGGTAAGAGTACACAACTGTACTTTATGTGGCCTCTCCCTCAGCAGCTAGGGAAAAGGAGTGGATAGATTCCTCACAGGGGTTGTTCCAAGCTGTTAAGTTTTTGAAACCTCTCTCCGTTAGATTTCCACAGATGACTTCTCAATGACATAACCTGGTTTCCTCCACTTCTGATGAACAGGACTACAATTTCGATCATTCTGTAGAGTATTCATTTCAGCTACGTTCTCCAGTACAAATTACTTCCACTGAAGAGGATGCCCTTTTGCCAGATTCTTCTATTGAGGAAGCACCCTTTGGAAACACTTCGCAATCAGTGCAAATCTCTGTTCAGAAGAGATGCTATAAACTCTGGGAGATGTGTACCACCTGACCCTTCTCCAATCCCTTCTATCTTTGAGGATTTCCAGGACACCTTTTAGTCCACTTCTTCTGCACCTTATTCTCAACCACCAGCTCCTAAAAGACCAGGCAGGTATTACAAGGTGCCTGAAGATCTAAAATATTTTTACAGGAGTCAAGTTGCTGTCCCATCTGCAGTATCTAAGGTTAGTCCCAGTGTTGATGCCCTACCTAGGGAAAAAGATAACGGCTATAGATATATGGGGAAAGAAGGTTTGCACCTCTGCTGCCCTTGCTTTTAGGGTATTTAACTACCGTACTCAAATGACAAAGTACTTTCTCTCTTACATTCCTTAAAGTTATATTGGATCCTCCTACAACAAAGTCTAACCATCAAATGCAGAGCTTTACTATCTCAGGCCACTCAAATAGCTAGAAACAGCATTAAGTGCAGTTGCGATGCTGTAGATGCTTCTTTTTAGGGCAGCTGGCACTGGATCTTGTATTTGCAGCCATGTATGACTTTGCAGCCAGCCTATAAGAGGATTTCAAATAAAAATTATCTGAAGTAGTTAACTTCATTTATCTGCAACCTATGGGTATTCGGATCCATATCGGATCCAAGCCGGCAACATTTTTCAAGCATCTGCTCCAAGCTCCTCCCCTTACCCATAATCCCTCACATCTACCTTCCCCCAGATCTCATTTGCTGCTTCATGCGTACGCATTGTGGTCTCTCTAGCTTCAAGTTGGGTGTAGTAAGTAGTACTTTTTCATATATATTTAGTGTGTGTAGTCGTTTTTTTCATCTCTTTCCTCCCCTTTGTCGTTCGTCGTTTTTCTGTTCAAAAAAAAAAAAAAATTGTTGTTTAAAAAGTTAGTTTGTGAGGTAGTGTGTAGGCCTAACCCGACCTTAGTGTGTGTGTGTATGTGTGTGTGTTAGTGGATTTAGTTTTGGTCGAGGGATTTTTGGTGATGGCTGAGCAGCCAAAACCAACTTTTAAAAAATGCACAGTGTGTGGCCACAAGCTTTCACCGGCTGATGGTCCCACTCTGTTGTTTGCCTGCCCACCTATCTTTGCCGTGTAGTGTGTGTGTGCAGGGTTCAACCCTAGGGCATTGAGGGAAAGGAAGGCAAAGCTGGTAGCTAAGGGCCTGCTACCAGTTTCTGCCTTGGACTCTGCGACCTCGGCTCCAGTAGCTGATCAACCCACTCCCCCTCAGGCTGGGACTCAACCTCCCGCTAAGCCTTCTGAGATGGGGACAAAATCTAGAGACAAACAGGACAAGAGAGACAAGGATAAGAGAGGGGAAAGGCACTGCAAACGGTCTCCAGAGCTGGAGCCCATTCCCAGCCTACCTACTAAAGTTGTCAGGACCACATCTCCTTAGCTCTACTCCCTGAGGTTCTCCCTGGAGCCAACTGAGCCCTCGGACCAGAGGCCGCCTTCGAGGTTGTCACTTAGACCAGCCAGATGCGACTCAGTCGCCTCCTCGCGGTCGACTGACTCTGTCGGAGGTTGACATGGACAGAATGATGCAGAGGTTTATTCGGACCCAAATCCAAATGGGAGTCTTGCCAGGCCCCTCTCCGGCCGGAGAGAGGACCTCTATGCCCTTCTTCCATCCAATCTCTCCCTCGATCCAACCTGCGGTTTTGGGGTTTATGGATCCGAGGATCCTCAGAGCTGGGGGTTCGGTGCCGGCAGTTCTTCCAACCTCTATGCCAGCATTTACCTTAAGTTCCTCGGATCAGACTTCAGATCCGAGCAGCTCTCTGGGCCGAGAACAGGGAGTCGGATCTGAGGGAACGGAAGTGTCTTTGGCTCCAACTTTGTCGGATCAGAGTCGTTCCTTCGGAACCCCGGCTTCCTTGGTCTCTGCTCCGATCCTCATGGCGGAGCTGAGGAGAGGTTCTTCCTTGTTTGCTGCTAAGGAGGTGCACTGTCCTTCGGCCTTCAACGTGGTGGGAGAGGGTTCTCTCCCAAGGATTGCGACCCCAGCCCATCGCCTTGGACTTCGCCCAAGTTCCTGTGGATTTGGTCATGACTCCCATTATCTTGTCCCAGGGACAACACGTGCTAGAGGACCCCCCAGGTGGTTCCCGTCGTGGGACCCCCCCCATGAATTACGAGCCCTCGTCAGAGTCCCACTGAAGAGGGTCCCCGTAAGCACTCGTGTAAGAGGAGGCACATGGACTCCCCCGAGTCCCTCACAGAAGATACTGACTTTGAAGGTGAGGGTTCCCCCAGGTCACCTCCTGAGGATGTCTCCTTTGGAGACTTCATAGAAATCCTCCGTCAGAGGAGAGGTTGGTCAGCCCCAAAACCCTCTACGGACGAGTCAGTATTCCTGGAGGCCTTTGGCATGGGCCCATCTACATTTTGGGTGTCCCCTCCTGCAGATCCCTTAGTGGATCTCATTACCACGCGGGCATGGAAGGAGCCTGACACCATAGAGCCAGTACCCAAACGCTTGGACAGGATCCTTTCTTCTCCCACAGACAGACAGGCCTGGTACAAGGGATCCCCAGTGGATGCTATGGTGGTTGCAGCTGCCACCAAGAGAGAACTCGCACAGGAAAGTTCTTCGGACTGCCCTCCTGACAAGGAGTCTAGGGTGGTGGATCGATTTATGAAGTGAGTCTTTTCTTCAGCGACATTTTCCATACGAGCGCTGAATTATTTGGCACAAGTCATACAACTTCAGCGAGACCTAGTCATGGAATTTGCTGTGGCTTCAGGGAATTCAGGTGTTTCCTTACCTAGATGATTGGCTCCTTGCTACTGCCACCAAGCGTCTACTTTGCATGGTCAGAGACTCCTTCCTGCATTTTGCAGTCAACCTAGAGATTACCATCAACATGTCCAAGTCCCGCTTGAACCCGACACAGACCTTGGAATTTATAGGGGCATGGCGGGACAGTCTACTATTGCTAGTTTTTCTCACTCTGGACAGGGTCCACAACCTACGGGCTCATGTTTCAGTGATCCTCTGCCCCAGGATGCCAACGGCGAGCGATGTTCTTAGAGCCCTAGGCTCCATGGCTGCAGCAATTTCAGTCCTTCCCTGTGCGCGCCTTCACATGCGGGTGCTTCAGTGGACCCTGGCAGTTCAGTGGTCTTAGTTAGACCTCCCTATGGACTATCCAATACGAATCAGCAGAGCTTGCAAGGTATCTCTTCTCTGGTGGCTCCATTCGCCGGAATTCTTGGCAAGTCGTCCCTTCATACCACCCACAGCCTAAGCCACAGTGACCATGGACACCTCCCAGATCGGGTGGGGGGGACACTTTCAGGAGGATGGTCCAAGGCACATGGTTTCAGACAGAGTCCAGATTGCATGTCAGTGTCCTGGAGATGAGGCAGTGCTTTTAGCTTTGCAAGTTTTTCATACTGTTCTCCCCCCGAGGACATTTGCAGTTCAGACAACGTCTGATGTGAGAGTGTTCGATCTCGCCGTTTGTTCTTACACCTGGGTTCGGAGCCGATCCTCGGCTCCGTGTCGGCCGCTTGCAAGCTCTGCATCGAGAAGAAGCTCGAGACAACCTAATACCCACAATCCCCCTCTGCCTTTACCTCAGATCTAGTTTGCCGCTGCAGCGTTCGCATCACTGGGTCGAGCTCGAGCACCTAAAGCTAAGATTAAGATTTTTTTCTTATTTCAGGATAATTTATTATAAAAAGTTTGTTTAGTGACAAGTGTGTGTGTGTGGTACGGTTGAGGAATTCTCGGTTCCGTTTAAGTTAATTTAAACTTATAAGAGTTTCCCTCGGGGCCCACCACCCCTTACTGGATTGACTACCGGATTGACATTTTTCCTTTTACTGGATTCGACAATTTCACCGGATTTGACTTTACTACTGGACTTGACTTCTCACTTTCTACCCATATTAAGTTTAAGATGTCTGAAAAGGCTAAATCTGGGTTCAAGCGTTGCCAATGTGGGCAAAACATGTCAGTTACTGACAATCATAGTTCCTGCGTCTACTGTCTTGGCCCTCTCCATCTGCAAGAAGACTGCTCAATTTGTCATTCTTTCAGTGGGAGGGTCATGACAGATAGGCGCAGGAAACTCATGGATAGGGGTTTGTTAAAACCTACTTTTCAAGAGGCTCTGGATGCTTCAGACCAGGCATCCAAATCCTCGAAGGAATCGAAGACGTCGGAGCCCAGGTCATCGGCTCCGAGCTCTTCAGTTAAAGTTAGATCACCGGTTCCACAGACTTCGGGGCCGAGTGTTCAACTGTTGTCAGTTTCCGAGCCTCGAGTCTTGGAACCGGTGACGGAGCTCCCTCCCCCGACACTGTTGAGGTCGGCTCCGTCTTCGATTCCTTCGACCCGTTCTTCCCGACCCCTCTCTGATACTGATGTAGACCGCGTGGTGCAGAAGTTAATGGAGAATACGGCCTTATCCAAACTCATCATTGTCTCCTCTCAATTGGTGTCGAGACTTGAAGGCCTTCCACTGTCTCCATCTGTTCCTCCTCAGAGACCTGTCCAGTCTTCGGAGCCGGAAGAAGCTGAGCTGCTGATTGTGGAGCCCTCGGTGCCAGAACCGTCCTTTTCTCGGTCGGCTCCGTTCACCTCGACTCAGTCGGATCCGTTACCGGAGTCTCGGAGCCGAAGATCCATCCTGGGTTCCGGGACAGAGAGTCGGACCGATATTTCGGTTCCGACGCTCCCTCTCGGGGCCTCGGCTCGGATCGACTCGGTTCCGTCCTCGGGGTCGATGCCTTCGGTGCCTGTTTCGGGGATTCTTCCCATTTCTTCGGAACCGGGAGATACCTCGACTCGGGACCCGGGGGCCTTCGATCTCATGAGGAAGGTGTCGTCTACCCAGACAACCACATCAGCAGAAACAGCTTCTCCTCCCCATAAAGGTCCGTTATCCTCCTCTGCACCCACGGCTACAGCTAAGCGTCTAGCACCTGTGTCTCAGCCACCCCTGGAGGGTGCCCCCTCTTCCTCGGAGGCTTCTTCGGATGCTCCCCCCCGAAGAAGTCCCTAGGAAAAGATTGTGTAAGAGGAGACACATAGATTCTCCACGAGAATCTTTGACATCCGATACTGACTTGGATGAGTCAGAAGGGTCCCCAAAGTCACCTTCAGAAGTTGTCTCTTTTTCTGACATCTTGGAGATCCTAAAGCAGAGAGGTGATTGGCAGTCCCTCCCCCCTTCTGAGGATGAGTCAGTCTTGCTGAAGGCATTTGGTGTTCGCCCTTCCTCCTCCTGGGTCACTCCGCCCTTCGATGAGTTAATGGAGCTGATTGCTCGAAGGGCGTGGGAGTCTCCTGACACGGTGGAGCCAGTCCCTAGAAAGCCTAATAAGTATATTACTGCACTCCAGGACAAGGCTTATCTGACAAAAGGAGTTCCAGTGGACGCTATGGTGGTGGCAGCGGCCACGAAAAAGGAGATGTCGGAATCTTCCTCATCTGTCCATCCCCCTAACAAAGATTCTAGGACCATGGACAGGTACGGGAAGCGCATTTTTAGTTCAGCGGCTTTTTCTATGCGATCCCTGAACTATTTGACCCACTTCACACTACAGAGGGATCTAATCAAAGAGTTGGGAGATACCCTCCAGGGTACTACAGATGCTGCTGTCTCGGAGAAAGTTACAGCACAACTCAATACCCTTACATCCATTGTAAACTCGTCCATGAGGCTGATCTCATACGCAGCCGAAGGTTCGAGTAGGGCAGCAGCTTCAGCGATTGCTCTTAGTAGACAATCCTGGATGCGCTTGTGTTCATTTGCGGAAGCCTTCAAGTCTTCCTTTACTAACGCCCCATTTGACGGTGCCACTCTCTTTGGCCCCAAAGTAAAGGAGACCCTTACCCGGTGTGAGCAGGAGGGAAAGACTCTGTCTGCTGTCGGAGTCCGTTTTTCCACCCCATCCAGACCGTACCCCAAAGGGCAACGCGGTGGGAAAATGTGGTTTCGAAAACCCCAAGGTTCTTTCCCAGGCACACAGGGTGATGCCCCCTCTAGAGGCAGAGGAGGAGGCAGAGGTGGAAGACGCCGCCCTGGCGGCAGAGGGGGTCCGCAAAATCAAGGTGACAGGGATACCCCCCCTGGAAAACCTTTCCAGCACTCCTGAGAGGAGGCCCGACTGTCCTGCTCTGGAGGCAGTCGGGGGTCGCTTAGCTTTATACCCTCAGGCCTGGCAAAACATTACTACAGACAACTGGGTAAAAAGCGTTGTTACCAGAGGTTATAGAATACCATTCCTATCCACCCCCATTCCAAAGAGAAGACTCCCAGATGTGCCGCCCCATCTGCGAGAACCAGCAGCTATAGAAAATTTCAAAGCTGCTAGAAAAAAGTCATCCAACCAGTCCCAGCGGACCAAAGAGGATTCGGAACTTACTCAAGGTTCTTTTTAGTTCCAAAGAAGACAGGGGACTGGAGGCCGATTCTGGACCTAAGCAACCTCAATACCTTCGTCAAGAAAGAAAAGTTCCGAATGGTCACGCTTCAATCGATCCTTCCATCCTTACAGAAGGACGACTGGATGTGCTCAATAGATCTGAAGGACGCATACTACCACATCAAAATGGCCAGGGCGTCCAGAGATCATTTGCGCTTCTGGCTGGGAGCCAGTCACTTTCAGTTTCGAGCCCTGCCCTTTGGTCTGACCTCAGCCCCCAGGGTTTTCACCAAATGCATGGCAGTGGTAGCGTCTCACCTGAGACGCCTAGGATTCCAGGTGTTTCCGTATCTGGTCGACTGGCTCCTTTCTGCCACCACCCAGCGTCAACTGATACAGGCCAGGGATTACACCCTACAATTGTGTGTTCACCTCGGAATTTCCGTAAATTTCGAAAAATCTTTACTACAGCCATCACAGCGTATCTTATTCATAGGAGCGGAATTGGATACGCATCAGTTAATTCTAAGGCTTCCTCCAGAAAGGATAGCTTCACTACAAAGCCACATATCTCTTCTTCTGTCATCCAGAAAATCCCCAGCAAAACTGGTACTAAAGGTTTTGGGTCTCATGGCAGCTTCTCTCATTGCGATACCATTGGGAAGACTGCACATGAGAGTTCTACAATGGCTACTGTTTGCTCAATGGTCGTTCCAACAGCTACCTCTAACCCACGAAATTCTGATCACAAATACATGCAAATCTCACCTAGCCTGGTGGCTTCGGACTTGCAACCTTTCCAGCGGAAGACCATTTGTGCTACCCGCACCGACAGCTACGGTCACCACGGACGCTTCCCTGATAGGGTGGGGGGGCATCTTTCAGGGACAGACAGTCCAAGGCGAATGGACCAATTTAGAGTACAATCTGCACATCAATGTTCTGGAGTTGAGGGCAGTGTTTCTAGCGTTGCAACACTTTGCTCCCCTTCTTCCTCTAGGGACTGTTGCAGTTCAGACGGACAACATGTCTGTAGTCTGGTACATAAACAAACAAGGGGGAACCAAGTCCTATCAGCTATGCAGAGAGGCCATGAGAATCTGGCAATGGGCGGAGTCCACGGGTCGCTTTCTGATAGCAACGCACATCCCGGGGTCATCCAACGTCATAGCCGACAGGCTAAGCAGAGCAATCCTGTTGCCGCACGAGTGGTCCCTAAAACAGTCAGTTGCGAAGAAGATTTTTCGCAAGTGGGGCCAGCCTTCCTGCGATCTGTTTGCGTCTCCAATGAACGCCAAATGCAGGAGCTACTTTGCCCTGTTACCCCCTCCAGGGGAAGTCCCCAGGGACGCGCTAGTTCACGATTGGCCCCCGGGTCTCCTGTATGCTTTTCCTCCTTTTCCCCTGATTGCGAAGTTTCTGCAGAAAGCCAACAACCTGCAAAGGACGATCACCCTCATTGCCCCATTCTGGCCTCGTCAAATTTGGTTCCCCTTTCTTCTGGCACACCGCATTTGGGGACCTGGATCCTGGACCCAGAGCCAGATCTACTGACTCACTCGTCAGGGGCTCCCCACCCCTCGCTCCTGTCTCTCCATCTAGCAGCTTGGCTGCTCCGCTTCCCTACTTAGCCAGGTCTGATCTTCTTTCACCTGCAGTTCAGAATATACTAGTGGCTTCTCATAAAGCTTCCACTACAAAGACCTACACTAGTAAATGGAAGCGTTTTGTATTCTGGGCAAATACACAGCAACTGGACCCTGTCATAGCTCCTTTAAACAAAATCTTGGAGTTTTTAACAGAATTGTTCCACCAAGGAGCTTCTCCTGCCACTTTAAAAGTGCAATTGGCTGCCATCTCCAACTTTCATGTGGAAGAATGTGGGGCTCCTATTATGGCCCACAGACTTTGTAAGGCCTTTTTAAAAGGGTCTTTCCATATTAGACCACCAGTTAGATCTCCTACATCGCCTTGGAATCTAAACCTTTTATTATCTAAATTGATGTTACCCCCATTTGAACCAGCCTCCTCTTGTCCATTGAAGTATTTGTCGTGGAAGACCCTCTTCTTGGTAGCCATTACATCCGCTAAGCGAGTATCTGAGCTTCAGGCTCTTTCCATTAAACACCCTTATTTGATCTTTCACTGTGACAGAGTATCTCTTCGCACTAATCCATCCTTTCTCCCCAAAGTTTGCTCTATTAATAACATTAATCAATCCATTGAATTACCCACCTTTTTCAAGAATCACTCCAATAAATTGGAGTATATGTTACACAAGTTGGATGTCCATAGACAACTTAGATTTTACTTGGATAGAACAAAGGATCACAGGAAATCTGATCAACTTTTTGTAGCCTTTGCTGATAGCAGGAAAGGTGTAGCGGTTACTAAACGAACTCTTTCCAAATGGTTAACTGATTGTATTATCTATGTTTATGATTCTTCAAATCAAACTTTATCTGTCAAACCCAAAGGACATTCTACAAGATCAGTGTCTACATCCCTGGCTCATGCAGCTCGCCTACCACTAGACACTATTTGTGCAACTGCTACTTGGTCTAAACCACATACATTCATCTCTCATTACAAAGTAGACAGGGTTTCTAGGGACAGGGCAACCTTTGGTTTCACTGTGCTCAAGAACGTCCTCCCGTGAGTTCCTCAGGAACATGGAGCTAGGGACGCTACCCAGGTGTAAGAACAAACGGCGAGATCGAACACTCTCACATATAGAAGTTATGTCCTTACCATAACGTTCCATGTGGAGTGTTCATCTCTCCTTTGTTCTTACATTCCCACCCTCCCACCCTCAGGAAGAACGTTCAGTTTGGTGCCTGGTCTGGGTTATTCTGCTTCTGCATTCGCAGTTGTTGTATATATGATGTACATGTGTGTATGTATGTATATATAATATATATATATATATATATATATATATATGTATAGATATAAGTGTTCTTGCTTCTATGTAAATTTTTGGCATGAGTGTGTTCTCTCTCTGACTGCTGGTTTGCTTGCAAACTAGATCTGAGGTAAAGGCAGAGGGGGATTGTGGGTATTAGGTTGTCTCGAGCTTCTTCTCGATGCAGAGCTTGCAAGCGGCCGACACGGAGCCGAGGATCGGCTCCGAACCCAGGTGTAAGAACAAAGGCGAGATGAATACTCCACATGGAACGTTATGGTAAGGACATAACTTCTATTTTTGTGGTACATCAACAATCAAGGAGGAATCGGATCTTTCCCTCATTGTCGTGACGCCATGAGAGTGTGGTAGTGGGTGATCTCCAACAGTCTGTTTCTGATTGCAGTGCACATCCCGGGCCGCTCCAACATTTTAGCGGGCAGAGTCGGGCTGTTCTAATGCCATACGAGTAGTCTTTGAAACAGTCAGTAGCGGAGGAGATCTTCCTTGCATGGGGTCAGCCTTGCTGCGATTCGCATCTCCTTCCAACGCGAAGTGCAGCGAGTTCTTCGCTCTGATCCTCTCACCAGGGGACTCCTCCAGAGACTCTCTCATCCATGCTTGGCCTCCCGGGTTACTGTATGCTTGACCCCCGTTACCTCTTATTCCGAAGTTTCTTCAGAAAGTTTGCCGACTGAGGTGCAAAGTGCCCTGTGCCCCTCATTGCCCCATTCTGGCCTCGGCAGGTGTGGTTCCCCTTCCTCTGGTCTGATGATCTAACTCGTCCTCTGATTCAGGATCCCTGCCCGGATGATCTATCATATCCCTCATACCTCTGGCATCAGTCCGCGCAATCTGGAGAGCCTCAAGCTGACTGCTTGGTTGCTCCAGGTGCCCTAATTGCTAGGACTCCCGGTTTGTCATCTTCAGTAAAGACTATTTTAGTGGCATCCCACAAAGCGTCCACTAGGAAAATTTATCGCAGCAAATGGAAAGGCTTCTCTATTTGGACTTCTCAGAGGAACCTAGATCCCTTTGCAGTCTTGGAAGTTTTTGTCCAGTATTTTCCAACAAGGGGCTAGTTCCTCTACAGTGAAAGTATAACTGGCAGCCATATCTAATTTTCATGTCGGCGAAAATATAAATGCTCTGGCCTCTTTGAGACTGTGTAAAGCTTTCCTGAAAGGCACTTTTCTTTTACGCCCCCGGTTAAGGATTCAGTCCCTCCTTGGGACCTTACCCTAATTCTGCATGTGTTGGTTGCTCCCCCATTCGAACCAGCAGCGTCAGTAGATTTGAAAATGTTCGTGTTGCACTGCTGCAGTCATTACACTTGTTATCCTGCCATCAGGTGGTTCCCCAGTCGGCCTGAGTTCCAAAGTCTTGGTCCGGCGTCTGTTGCTGTCGCCTCCTCCCTGACGTCAGTGCGATAGGGGTATACAAGATGCAGCCGACGCCATTTTCTTCTGTCTTTCTTGCCTCGTGGTGCCCGAAGCAAAAGCAGTTTGCAAGTGCCGGTCGGCCGTCTCCTGAGATTTTCATTCCGAATCCAGAACCGAAGTCTTCTACAAAGCTAAGTACCCCATTGGGGAAACTTTTTCTTGCCTCAGACCGATGTCAGTAAAAGTTAATAACTGTATTTCTTGTGGGAAGCAAATACTTCATAAGGATTTCCATTCCTATTGTATCCCATGCCTAGGCCCAGACCACAACGTCACTGGTTGTCTGTTTTGTGCTAGGTTTAACAAGTGCACTATTAAACGTCGGTTTGATTTTGCCCGACATTATTTTGGTAGAAAATTCAATTATACCATGCCATCGGAACTTCCGACGACCGGAATACACAAAGTGCAAAGACAAGGATAGGCATCCGAGGCCTAAAACTGACGATGAAGCCTCTTCTAGGCCAGTCGCCGGTTCTCCGGTTTTCAGCGAGGCACCTTCGCAGCCCCTGACTACCACTTCTGTAGAACCACAGGCCACCTCTGACTCCCACGGGGAGATGGCTAGGCCTTCGGACGCACAAGTTATTCAGCCTACCGAGACTAACCATTCAGAGGGATCCAGAGTAGCTGAGCAGCCCACAGCTTCAGAGGGTGTCTTCAGACCTACTCAGTTAAGCAGTAAACCCTCAGCTAAGTCTAAGCCTCCTTTAAAATCAAAGAAACAAATAAAGCATTTTCCAGGACAGGCCTCCATGCCTAAGAAACAAATGCTCAAAATGGCCGAAGACTTAATCACTCTGATCAGGGGGTCCCATCCCCCTCCTGATAAAAGGCCTAGACAGGATGCAGACCATGACTCATCCGATCTTCTGATTTATCCTCAGACCTAGGATACTCTTTACCCCCTTATGAGGATTCCGATGCTGTGGAATCAATTCCGTCAGCCTCACCGCCTGAGGACTACTACTTTGGGGAAACCCTACATACCATGAGGGAGCATTTCCACTGGGAAGGCCAGGATTACTCAGAATCCAGGAAAAGGCTCAGAGACTGATTCCTTACCTCCAGCCCCTGTTAAACCTGACAGAGTCCGTGACTCACATACATTTCTGTATAAAAGCCCTGTAGCTGACCCTGAAACTATTTCTCAGTGACCCAAAGGAGTTAAGGCCTCCTCAGCCAAGAATCCAGTTCCCTCTGACAGAGATTCCAGAGCATTAGACAGATGGGGAAAGAAAGTATATACGTCTGCAACTTTAGCAATGAGAGCCTTAAATTGCCAGTTTCACATGCTAAAATATCAGCAATTTTTACTGTCTCAGTTAAAACAGAAAATGCTTCCAGAATCAGATCCTCCTAATTTTGAAGAAATGCTTCCAGAATCAGATCCTCCTAATTTTGAAGAAATGCATGATTTATTGCATGCAGCTGAACAAATGGGAAAGCATACTTTGCAATGTGGTTTTGATTCTCTAGAGGCCTCCTGCAGAGCAGCAGTTACAGGCTCTGTCATTAGAAGACATGCTTGGTTAAAAAAACATACGTTACCAGATCATGTTAAAGCAAAATTATTGGATGCACCTTTGCAGCAGGATGTGTTATTTGGAGTTAAGGCAGAAGAGGTATTAAAGAAAATGGAGGATAAGGCAAAATCTATGCAACCGGTGAAGGATTTCTTACAGGTTCAGCTTCCTAGATTTAGCAGAAATTAGCCAACTAAGAATTGGTCCTTTCCAGTTACAGACAGACCTCAAAGGGGAAGATACAGACGTCCAAGAGGTAAGAGGTCAAACACAAGGTCCTTATAGGCCTCGACAATGGGTTGCATCAGGCCAGAAAGAAGGGGAAGACGGGCCCCAACCATATAAAAAGCAGCTCCAGTGACTTCCCACTACAGCTGCCAAACAAATCCCTCTTGACAGCCCCCTTGGGAGGAAAACTGCCACTCTTCTACCACAATTGGCAAATGATCACCAAAGACAAATGGGTACTCACCATTGTACTTCAAGGTTACAGGTTCCACTTTCACACTCTGCCGAGGTTAAAAGGCATGCCAAATCTGCCACCAAATCAATGGGCAGAGGCTCAAAAACAAATTACAGCACTCATGGATATGAGAGCTATTCAAAAGGTACCATCACAGGAGCAAGGACAAGGATTTTACTCAAGACTCTTTCTGGTACCCAGAAAGGACAACGCCTGGAGGCCCATTCTGAATCTTTCATCTCTAAACACTTACCTGGATGTTCCGAAATTCAAAATGTTGACATTACAGCAGCTTCTTCCCATGCAGGGCAAGAAAGCTTGGCTCGTGACTTTGGACCTCAAGGAGGCATACCTGCATGTCCCTATCAGACAAAACTGCAGAAGACACCTCAGATTCATAGCTGGTTCAATGCACTACCAATTCTCTGCACTGCCCTTTGGCTTATCTACTGCACCCAGGGTCTTCACAGAGTGCCTGGCACCAGTAATTGCATTTTGCAGTCAGGAATTCAAATTTATCCATACCTGGACGACTGCCTGATTCAAGCAGAGAACAAGGACATTCTTCTAAAGCATCTGGCATTTGTAAAAAAGTTACTAAGTTGCCTGGGGTGCACAGTAAACAAAAAGAAATCAAAACTAGTGCCCTCACAAGAGATTATATTCCTGGGTGCCAGCTTGAACACAACGGCCCAGATGGCTTATCTCACCAGACAAACAGACAACTGACTCAATACTTTCAATTGATGGCAACAAAAACCCAACTCCCTGCAAGAAAAATTCTGCAGGCCTTGGGTTACATGGCATCCTGCATACTACTAATTCCATATGCCAAACTGCATATGAGGAAACTACAGTGGTACCTAAAGAATGTATGGTCTCAACACTGTCAAAGTTTGGAAACAGTTATACCACTAATCCCTTGCCTTCAACAGGAGTTTCAGTGGTGGACTCAAGCTTGTCACCTCAACAAGGGACAGACTTTTACACAACCCACAGCCAGGCAAACACTGACAACAGATTCATTGGATTATGCCTGGGGAGCACACATGGCAGGCAAATGTATTCAGGGCACGTGGCCCACAGAACAAAGGCATCTTCACATCAATCATAGCTTTCAAGGACATGCTGCATCCTGGACAACTACTGATAAAGACAGACAACACCACAGTTATGTGGTACATAAACAAGTAAGGGGACACTCACTCCTACCCCCTATGCAGACAAGCCATGACCTTGTGGAACACCGCTATAAACCTTCAAGTTCATCTGCAAGCACAATTCCTGCCAGGAGAGAAAAACGCACTGGCAGACGACTTAAGCAGAAACATCATGGATCCCCACGAATGGGAATTGAACCCACAAATCAGAATGATAACACAGAAATGGTGGAGCCCGGACATGGATCTGTTTGCATCCCCAATAAACTGCCAGCTACAAAAATTCTGCACAAGGAGTTACCATCCACAAACATGGAAAGTGGATGCCCTCTCATTCAGCTGGGAGGACCTACAAGTATACGCTTTCCCACCACTACCTCTCCTGCCACAGGTCCTCATAAAAGCCAGGTAAGAAGAGCCAAAGATGATCCTGTTTGCACCAGACTGGCCACGCCAGCACTGGTACCCAGTCTTAAGGAGCTTAGCACAAGAACCACCCTTGATTTTGCTTCAAACCCACATCTGCTGACTCGGCATAACAATCAAATACTACACAGCCAGTTAGACCTTAAACCTAGCTGCATGGAAGATTCCTTAGTCAAGCAAGCAATGCCTCTCTCCAGAGCTGTTATGGATGTCATTCTGGAGGCCAGAAGGCCAAGTACCAGGAAAGCATATTTGGATAAATGGAAGAGATTCTGTGCCTGGAACCAAGCTCACAGCCTTGACCCTCTTGTCCCAAACATTCCTCAGATGCTACAATACTTAACTGAGATGCTGGACAAAGGCCTCTCCTTCTCATCCATCAAGATCCACGCCTCTGCCATCTATGCTCATTACAACACGGATCCACCAATTTTCTCTAATCCCCTATTAAAACAGTACCTCAGAGGGGCTAAAAACATAAGACCGCCCCGTAGAGCACCTACTCCAACTTGGGACCTCAACTTTGTTTTGGAAAAACTAACTTTACCTCCTTTTGAGCCAGCTAACACAGCAGAATTAAAATACATCTCTTGGAAAACTGCTCTGCTCCTGGCAATAACATCAGCACAAAGAGTTTCAGAATTACAGGCATTAATGGCAGTGGAACCTTTCCTCATTTTCCACCAGGACAGGGTGTCTTTAAGAACTAACCCTACGTTTATGCCAAAGGTGGTATCCAGTGTAGCTGTAAACCAAACTATTCACCTGCCAACTTTTTATCCTAAACCACAGAATAAAGGGGAGAGACTACTGCACTCTTTGGACATTCACAGCCAGTTACGCTTCTACTTGGATAAAACCAAAGCTTTCAGAAAATCTGAGCAATTATTGGTAGCATATGCTGCAGGAGCACAGGGAAAAGCCATTTCAAAACAGACCATTTCAAAATGGATAGGACATTGTATACGTTTCTGCTACACATACCATGGAAAACCTGTATCTAGCAGTATTAGATCTCACTCCACCAGGGCAACAGCCACTTCAGCTGCCTACCTCAGGGGAGTACCTACCAAGGATATTTTGGAAGCAGCAACTTGGAGTTCTGTACATACCTTCACCAAGCATTACCATCTGCCTCTATACTCTAAATCCAGAGCTGGCTTCGTCACTGCAGTGCTGCAGGGCCTTATAGCCACCCCTAATGCCTTATCGAACCAGCCACCCTACCTCAGCTTTGGGATTCTACCCAAGTGTAATGACTGCAGCAGTGTAACATGATGAACATAGTACAGTTTTGTACCTACCATAAATGTAGATGTTAGAGTGTATACACTGCTGCAGTCCAGGTTACCCTCCCTCCTTCCCCTCTTACTGGCTGGTACGTACCTATGTCTTCCACCCTTACTACCTATGGGGAGTATTTGCTGGTAGCTGTAAGTTGTTTTTTTGCTTTTCTTATGTGTGTTTTATTAGCAATTGGAATTGCCTACCTATTTAGAGGCACCTGACATCTGGGGCAAGAAAAACTGAAGAAAATGGCATCTGCTGCATCTTATATACCCCTGTCGCACTGACGTCAGGGAGGAGGCGACAGCAACTGCCGCCGGACCAAGACTTTGGAACGCAGGCCGACCGGGGAACCGCCTGACGGCAGGATAACCCAAGTGTAATGACTGCAGCAGTGTATACACTCTAACATCTACATTTATGGTAGGTATAAAACTGTACTTTCTTGTCCTGGAAGTCAACTTTCCTAGTGGCCATTACTTCGACCAGAAGGGTTTGAGATTCAAGCTTTGTCAGCCGTGACCCCTTACTTGATCTTTCATAAAGACAGGATTTTGCTCCACACGAACCCTTCTTTCTTACCGAAAGTTACCTCTGAATCAAATACTAACCAGTTGATTAATCTGCCTGTTTTCTTTCCAAATTTTCAGAACAAGGGTGAATATAAGCTGCATTTGCTAGATGTTCATAGACTGCTTTGTTTCTATTTACATAGGACTAAACAATTTCATAAGTCTGACCGGTTATTAGTGTCCTTTTTTAGACCCTTTTTGGGAAAAGCCATTTCCAAGGTCTCCTTAGCTAGCTGGATTACACAAGGTATACTGCAAGTCTATAAGGATAAAGGTCTGTCCCCACCTGGTCCGGTTACAGCTCATTCTACCAGATCTATGGCAACTTCTGTTGCTTTTTGGTCTAGGGTTTCACTGGATGATATCTGTGCAGGAGCAGCCTGGGCAAGGTCACATACATTTATTTCTCATAAGTTGGATTTGATCTCTAGAGGGAGAGCATCTTTGGCTCTGCAGTGCTCAGGAATATCCTTCCATGAGGGCCTCCCAGGAGTTTTGGTAGCTGGGGACTCCGTCCTACAGGTTGCAGATAAATGAAGTTAACTACTTCAGATAAAGAAGTTTTGTACTCACCATAACGTTCCATCTGAGTAGTTATACTTCATTTTCTGCAACTGTCCTGCCCTCCTTCCCCCGAACCTGTTCTAGGTTAGTGCTGTTATTGAGTTGCTGATAGTTTGGATAGTGGCAAACTCGATCTGAGGGAAAGGTAGGAGATGAGGGATTATGAGTAAGGGGGGGAGCTTGGAGCAGATGCTTGAAAAATGTTGCCAGCTCTGATCCAATATGGATCTGAATACCCACAGGCAGCAGAAAATAAAGTATAACTACACAGATGGAATGTTATGGTGAGTACATAACTTCTTTTTACACTCCCTTGGACAGAGACTTGCAGTTTGATCCTCAGGCTTGCCAGACTGTTCAGAGCTTTCCAAGACCAAGGTAAGACCATGAAAAACTGCAGGCAGATTCTACTCTCCTAAATTCCTGGATACCACTAGAAGTAGTCATCTAAATCTGCCTCCTTCATTAGGAGGGATCGTAGGACAGCTCCTTGGGAAAGGTAATCTGAAAACCCCCGTAGGGATCCTCCAGTGGGGAAGCCTCCCTTTGGAAACAAAAATCGGTGACTACCTCTGCAGCAGCCCTTCTCCTGCCCTCAGACTCATTACTCCTTTTTCTTCAATGACTTGCTGTCCCTGGCCAAGTGGGAAGTTAGTACAGCAGACAATTGGGTCCTATCCATGATCAAGAATGGTTATACCATGTCTTAGGAAAATATTCCTTCTCTTAGTTATGCCACGACGTCATCAAAACTATATATCCCTTCTCAGGGCAGTTTGCTAGCAGACTTCCTAAGGTGCTCCCTGGAGGAATCCCACAGATGGATGTTAAACGAGAGGTGTTTTCCAGATGACCACCCTTCAGTGGGTCACTCCTCAGACCCCTCTGCATCAGCAACCATCAGCTCCACCAGTTCTGCACCAAAGACCCTTGTCCCACAGCCTGGAGAACTGATGCCTTTTCCTTCCAGTGGACAGGGAAGCTCTTCTATGCTTTTCCTTCCTTGCCTCGTCTTCTAGATATCCTTAAGATGCAAAGTTAGCACCCAAACACCTTTTACTGGCCCCTTTTTTGGCCAAGCCAGCATTGGTTTCCCTTGCTATTTCACCTTACAAAGGGAAATTGCAAAAAAAAAAAATAACTCTTCAACTGACCGGATAACTCATTGAAAAGGATTGCTGCACCCAAATCTACCATCTCTCAGTTTGAGACTCTGGATGATAGGATTGTAATTCCATAAGTACACCTCTTCTTTGAAGAGGTCATTCAAGTCCAAGAAGACACGAGACCCCCTACTAGTAAGTTTTCCACAGCAAAATAGAAGTTTTTTTCCCACTGGAGCCTCAGTTATAGTCAGGAGCTGTTTTTATCACAAGTTCCTGCTCTACAGTCTCTCTCCTGATCTGCTTCACTCAGGTTTGCCCTTTTCCTTTGCAAAAGCTCACCTGTCAGCTGTCAGTGCTTGCCTCCATGTTGGCCCTCCACATATGGTTAGAGTGGAGATCAAGCTTTTTCTCTGGGGAGTCCTTTATCTTAACCCACCAGTTAAACTCATGTCTCCCACTTGGGATCTTAATTTTGTACTAGAAAAGCTTACACTGCCTCCTTTTTAACTTGCATTGTCCACTTCTCTAAAATTCTGTACTTGGAAACATTATCCTTCTCTGGCTCTCACCTCAGCTAAGAGGATTTTTGAGTTAGAAGCTCTCATGGTCATTCCCCCTTTTCTTGTTTTTCGCAAGGACAAGGCGACTCTCTGGGCCAATTCATTCTTCATGCCTAAGGTAGTGAATCGGCTGTCCCCTCATTCAGGCTATTCATCTAGCTACTTTCTTTCCCAGTCCACAAAACGGGAAAGAATCCTACATTTTCTGGACATTCACAGGCAACTTGGATTGTACCTGGACAAAATAAGTCCTTTAGAAAGACTGGCCAACTGTTAATATCATTTATGATCCCTAATCTGGCCAGCTGATCTTCAGACAAACTATTGCAGGTTGGATTTCCAAGGCTATTTCTTTCTGCTGCTCACTGTCGTAAGACCTTGCTTGCCTGCCCTAAATGCACATTCTACTAGGGTAGTGGCTTCCTCTGGGGCTTTTCACAAAAATAGTTTGTAAATTCTTGCATACGCTGTTGGAAACTCCTGGTGTGATTCTCAATCTGGAAATATATCGCTGATTGATAAGTATATTTCTTGGCATTTTAACATTTTAGAGTTCTGCATTGTATTAATTCTGCCTGACTGAATTGTTTGCCTGACTGAATCATTTTATACATTTTCTGGCATTGTTTTATGTTTCTCATCTGTCCTGAAAGTTTTGTCTCCTACCCTATTTTTTGTCTCCTACCCTATTTTTGTAGTATGTTATAGTTGGTGGCTTTGCAGATGCCTGCCCCTACTGCAAAGTTGTTCTGGGACACCCCTCCCAGTCTGGTGTTCACACTACTTAATACAGAGAGAACATTTGAGAAGGCCAAATCACTTCGTTTCTTAACCTCTGCTCCTCCTTCCTCTCTCCTTGCACTTTACTAAAAAAAAAAAAAAAATGTGCGTTTCATTTTGCTTTTGCCTCTTCTTAAAACTACTCAAATACTGCTGAATTTATGACTGCTTTTTAGTAGCCTGATTAAATTGTAACTGTTATTCTAAGTCTTTGGTTGAAGCACTTGGGCTTCAGACCAGTTGTTTTACATTAAGAAGGTTTGTGGTCTGCACTGTTGTGGCAGGACAGGTAGCTTGCATCCATCTAATTTGGGAGTTGCTGATTGAAGGCTTAGTGTCTGTTATTCTAAGAGTGTATTAATTCTTGTTGAAGCACTTGGGCTTCGGGCCAGTTATTTTACATTAAGAAGGTGTGGTCTGCACTCTTGTGGGAGGAGAGGGTAGATTCTGCCCTTCTGAGCTGGGAGTTTCTGGTTGAAGGCTTGTTTTGCCTGCTTATTTGAACTGTTCTCTTTCTGAAATTGGCATGCCTTGTTTGCTGTAGCATAGACTAAATTCAGACCTGCTGAGTCTACCTTTGTTTGTATAACTTGAGCACTAATACTGACCATATTTTTTTGGCGAATGTTCCCCTGCACCCTAGTGGCAGGAGTGTGCAGTTAGAACTTGTCTGATCGAAGACTGCTGGAACAGGGCTCAGTCTTTAGCTTTTTATTGGTTAATTTGTTTAAATCAGTTTGCTCATTTGCTACTGTTATATTAAAAAAAATACACTATGCATAGCCACTTAGCTAGCGTTAAACTATTCCTGCCACCATAAAGTCTGCTGTTCAAATTTTCCCTTAGAACTATCCAGTTTTTTAGTTTAAGCACTCAAAACTGTTTCTTTGACTTGGCACTTCTTCAGAACTTGTTGTAAGCACTAAATAAGCTACAAATTACTACAGCACTCAACTTTCCTCACTTGTCTAGAGGAAAACAGTTTTTAGTACTTAAGTAAGCACCTATCCAGGCATATCTAAGGGTTTTCTCCTGTCTACCTGATGAATCTGGGCATCTTGGGGCAATGTAGCAATTGCCTCATGTACACAGACAACCCTCTCCTACCACCCAACACTGCAACCTGTGAGAAATGCACTTATGCAGCCAAACTGGAAGCAAAGCTCTCTTCACCCAAGACTGAACTATAGACCTTCAAGAGGAGAAGGTAAAACTTGCACCACACCACACTCATCACATAGTCCCTCAAAACCTACACCACCAAAACACACACACAGCAGCACACCACACTCATCACATAGTCCCTCAAAACCTACACCACCAAAACACACACACAGCAGCACAAAACACACCTACCTTCGCGGAGGCTCTCAAAAATCTGCTCAAGGAACAGAGACCGCCAGAGCAGAAATGTATGCAACCTCCACCCCCGAACACACCCCACAAACTGTGTGCCACTCAACCACAGCCCATAAGGCATAACAACTTACCCAACATTCTAGTCATAGGTGACTATACTCGGGCACATTGAAGTTCCACTCACCAGGCTAAACAAGGAGAAAGTTACTGTCAGCTGCCTTTGGGTGCCAGGATCTGCAACATAACGTACGCACTCAGGTCACTCCACAACAAGTACAAATATGACTCGTGTCATTGTCCATGTTGGTGTGAATTACCTGGGACGTACCTCCCTGGACTGCATGAAGAGACATGGAGGAGCTCTCCGATCTTGTAGCCCAGGCAGGTATAACCCTAGCCCTGAGTAGCATCCTGCCATCACCCAGAATTATACCACAGTACAAGGACAAAATTAGTGACTTCAACAATCTTCTGGTGTCATTCTAAGGGGATCCAGTATGTCTGCCTCTGATGACATGATCAACAGACCACGATGCTTTGCCAGAGATGGCCTGCACTTTTGCCCTTGGGATTCCGGATACTGACTAAGGCTCTTGCCACCCCTATAGTGCCTTTTTTAGGCAAGGTTCAAATGACAAATTCACCACCATAACAGGTACGAGCAAACAAAATCCGAGGATAATGCTACTCAATGCTAGAAGTCTGAACCTCAAAATGCACTCGAGGCACTCCTTAAAATGGAGAACATCGACATCTGTACAGTGACAGAGACCTGGTTCAAGGCTCCAGAGAGCATCCCTGCATTACCAGGCTATAATTCATACCACACCTTTCGGCCACCTTAACCTGGACTGAAACACTAAAGGTTGTGGCATGTCCATATTCATTAAGGATATCCACACCTCCAGGCTAGTTGCTCAGCATAATGCATTCGAGATGATCCAAGTGCAACTAACTCTGGGCAAGACCGCAATCCAAATTGTAACTTGTTACAGATTCCCCACCATGCCCCAGGATTCCCACTCCTCATTTCCTGATACACTGGAAATTATTAGGGTACAATCCAACATCCTAATAATGGACGATTTCAACTACCACATCATTAACTGGGGAAACTACTCATGTACCAAATCTTTTGCTCAATGTTTTCTGGAATTCATAAATTCCAACGTCTTGGATCAAATTATCCACAACCCCACCAGGGGCAGCAGTATCCTAGACCTGGTCATTACCAACATGCACAACCGGTGTTCCATACCAGATGTCAATTCCTCGTTGGTCAGATCAACCACAAGCTAACCAGCCTAGACATACACATCCCGCCCCCGCCCCCATTAGGGAAACCACAGTAAAAAATTTCTCCAAAGCCAACTTCATGCTTCTTAAGACAGAAGTAGCAAACTTCACGACACCCATGCAGACAGACAGTAGAGGTACGACTGCTGAATCCTACACAAATGCACTTTGTAAGCACTTGCACGAGGGCATGGATCGTGCTGTCCCTAACAGAACCAAGATGCTATCCTCCCAAAAAAAGGAAGCCAATCTGGTGGTCCCCTGCCGTAAACCTCTACAACAGAAGAAAGAGGCTGTTGCAAATAGTAAAATCCCACGCCTGGAAGAACTCCCTGGTCAGCCTCAGTAAGAAGCTGAGATCCCTCATAAAATTCTCCAAAGCTAGTTATGAAAACAAAATCACCACTGATTCTAAAGACAGCCACAAAGCATTCTATAGCTATGTCAAGAATCTCAATGGCAATACTTAGATCTGTTCTGAGTTACAGCACAATGGCACTAAATATACAGAACCAACTGATATTGCCAACATCCTGGCAGATAGTTTCAGTGCTACCCCCCCCACACACACACACACACCCCTAAAGGGCCTATCTCTGTACCGTTGGAATGTAAAGTTCCTGTAATCACAGCTGCACAGGTAAAAAACACTCCCCAAAGCCAAGAACACAGCATCCATGGGACCTGACATCCCAGGCTGCATTCTTCATGAACTACAGAATGAACTGGCACCCCCACCTAAGCACGGTGTTCAATCATAGCCTCACCTCAGGCTTTGTGCCCACTTTGGTGCACAGCAACTGTTATCCCACTCCACAAAGGGGGAGCCACCACGGAACCCGTGAACTACCGCCCCATTAGCCTAACGAGCCTGGTCTGCAAGGCCATGGAATGTATCATCGTGGACTAAGACATTAGTAATCTCCAAACTCTGGACCCCACCGAGTTCGGGTTTGTAAAAGGCAGATCATGTCTCCTAAATCTGATTGACTTCTTTGAAGCAGTCACCAAAGCCATAGACCAGGGTGAGGTGGTTCACACAGCCTATCTAGATCTCACTAAGGCTTTTGACATCATCCCCTACTCTGGAATTATAGATAAACTGTCTAAGCTAGATATAAATCCCTATGTCAGAATATGGGTTGCCAACTGACTCAGTGACAGAACCCACACTGTGAAAGTAGCAGACTCCAAATCCGACTTCAGACCAGTGACAAGTGGAGTACCGCAGGGTTTAGTCCTGGGTCCTCTCCTGTTAGCCTGTACTTCAGAAAAGTAGATACCAAACACAGAAGGTCTTTGGCTAACGAAGTTCACAGATGACTGCAAACTAGGAGCCATAATTGAAACTCCTAACAATGTAGACATCCTACAAAAGGGCCGCACGGCGACAGATGCCTGGTCTCAAAGCCATGGCTTCAAGCTCAATGCCAAAAAAAATGCATTGCCATCCCTTTTGGTAAAAACTTTGTACTCATGAGCTACCACATAGGTGTTAGTCTACTTAACACCAAAGGTGTAATAAAAGACCTTGGAACACAGGTGGACAGTAGTCTCTCCTTTGATAGTCGCATCGCCACAGTAGTCAGGAAATCCTTCTACATGGCGCACCTCATCACAAAAGGTTTCTCGTCCAGGAAAAAGAGGTCATTGTTCCCCTCTACTCGTCACTCATTAGACCCATTATAGAGTACAACGCCCCTTTTGGTATGTACCTCACAAGACATCTACAACAACTGGAAAGGCCGCAGAAATACCTCAGAGGATTACTGACCTCAAACAGATGCCCTGCCCTATGCAGACGTCTCGAAAAACTCCAGCTTTACTCCATCTCATATCGCCTACTCAGAGGCAATCTTTGCCTAACATACAAAGCTATGTCAAACCCAGAGCTGTTGGACATGCTCCACTAAGAAATCCCAATCCCTGCAAGCTACACACTCTAGAGACCTAAACCTTGTCATCACAATAAACAGAACATGCTGGAGGAATAGATTCCTGTCCCAGAGAGTTCCCATACTCTGGAACAAACTACCCTATCTATGTCAAACAAAGCTCCTCATTAGCACTCCAAGAAAAATCTTGATGATTGGATGGGAAATAGGAAAATCTCCCCGGGGATCATCTCTGTGGCTCTGCTCGACAGGGGCACAGGAAAATAATTTTCGTGGGTGGCAAAAGCCAGGGTACCTTTTTAACTAGGCTTGTATAGGCCCTAGGGTCGAAAGCCTAGTACCTACCTATGAGGAGTAGACTCCTGGTCTGTCTTGGAGGCTGCCATTTCATCCTCTGTATGTACCTTTACCAGACACTACAAAATTGTTTCTTTCTGCAGGTCCAGTGCAACCTTTGTTAGGTTATTCCTATCCAGACTGCTGCACAATTCTATTCAGTGGCCATCCTCCCTTTTTTTTCTTCCTACAGGTCTGTGAATCACCGGTATGTCAGGAATACGGTATGTCACGTGGCCAAAGTGGTTAGAAAAACATTTTATATAGCCCACCTAATCATGAAGGGATTCACATCTAGATCAGGGGAGGTCATCGTGCCTCTTTACTCATCCCTCATCAGGCCCATAATTGAGCACGATGCCCCTTTTGGGATGTACTTTACCAGACACCTGCAGCAACTGGAAAGACCCCAAAAGTACCTCACCAAGAGGATCAAAGGGCTCAAACAGATGCCATATGCTGCCCGGTTAAAGAAACTCCAGCTCTACTCGGTGGCATACCGCCTGCTCAGAGGCGATCTTTGCCTGACGTATAAAGCCATGTCCAACCCGGAATTAATGGACATGCTGCACCTCAGAAAATCCAAATCCCATCGAGCTACGCGCTCGAGAGACTTGAACCTCAGCACTGAAATAAATAGGACATGCTGGAGGGACAGATTCATAACCCAGAGGCTCCCTTCACTCTGGAATAAAATCCCAGTCCAGGTTAGGCAGAGTCCCTCATTGACTCTCTTCAAGAGGAATGTTGAGTGGATGGGAGATCGTAGGTTTACCCCGGGTATCACTTCTGTGTCACTGTTAGACAGAGGCACAGTATACTAACCTCGAAAAAGGGCATAGCAAAATTAATTTAAAATGGGTGGGGAAAGCCGAACACACTCTGGCTAGGCTTATAAATACCCTAGGGCAGATAGCCTAGTACGAACCTATGAATACTGCAGCAGTGAAGTCAGGACATGGTACAGTTGTGTAAGAACTTCCTGTAACAGTAGATGTCCTACTGATCACTGTTATAGTATTCCAGCCCACCCTCAGTATCCCCCCTTTTCTTCCTCACTTCAATTTTCCTATTCTCCTTACCCTTTGTTTTAACTCCCTTGCTAACTGAGTAGAGATTCTCTTGGCTATTTGAGCTACATTCCTCCTAGTTGACCATCTCCCTCTCTCAGTAGTCTTAGGCCACTGTATTGGAGATGGTCCACACTTGTACATTCATCTTTATGCATGCCACCTTGGACATCAGCCGTGACAACCCATATGTCAGGAGTAATGCAGTAGTTATCAATAGGACATCTACGTTCTTGAACAACTGTAATGTGTTCGGGTAGTGTCACTGTTGCAGTACTAAATTAAAATTGCCTTCCTCACACAGGACTGCTGGGTTTGCTTTCACATGAAAGTCTAACACTTCTGGCTGGGATTTTGCAAGAGTGCCCCATAGACATTTGGCTATACCAGGTAGAGTGTTCTGGTATAGGGCGGGGCCCCTCCACATGGCTTGCTGACTTTAAAAAAAAAATGGTTTTACAAGCTCCTCCCTTTTATCTGGCCTACTGGAATGTAACCACACATAAAAGGGACATCGACCTAGGTCCTTATGTAAGCAGAGTTCTGGAAGTTTGGACAGTCAGGTGGATGTCAGCCAGTGGCTCATTTCCCATATGCAAGCAGTAATACGCAATTTGTTGTTGCGTCTTTCGGCTTTTCCCGGTTAGGGGTCGACACAGCGGAACTCCGGTCCACTAATGATTGGCAGTTGATTTTTACATACCGAGTTGCCAGCTCTGCCGCACAACCTTCAACGAAGGTACACCCATTCATGCATGTCTCCACGCAGAAGACGCTCTAGCTGAGAATCTAACCGGACAGTGTCTTACTGTGAGGTGATAACGCTACCGCAGCACCACCACCGCAGTTATAATCTGAAATTCTTCATAATTCGCTGTTACAGTAGTGACTCTTGGGATTCCTTTCTATAGATGCCCAGCAGTCATTGCAATTTCCAGTGCTCTTCACTCTTCCCTCTTCAGACCTAGTGAACTTCATCCTACACCAGCTTCCTGATGTTAGAAGGGTAAAGGGGCTTTGGCATCATAGGATGACTTCAGGTTGGCTCAGGATTTTTATGGATTATCTGAAGTCCAAGCAGTCAGCCTCTGTAGAATTTGCAGTGCCTGATCTTATGTATACTTTCCCTTAAAGGAATTAAGGAATCTTCTCCTCAGAGGAACTCTGGTACCCTCAGATTTTGTGGTGAAAGAATGCCTCCAGCCTGTTTGCAGTATGACATGAAGGATACTTCTTCCTCAGCTCTTCCAGCTGAGGGGGTCTATATTAGATAATCGAACTTTCAAAAGGTTAGCTGTTATATGGTCGACACCATATAATCGAATTTTTGAAAGTTTGAACGTTTTAACGGAGATCTCAGTACAGCGCGGAATGGGAAGATTTCCCTTTTCTGCACTGTAGTGCGATCTCTGAGTTGGTATATGTAAAAAGCGGGGGTGCAGGAGGGCTTGCCCCCCCCCCATCTTAAAGTATTTAGGTAGGTTATTTGTGTAGTTTATTTTTTTATGAGATGTTCAACTTTTAAAAGTTTGATCATATGGTGTAGACTATATGACAGTCGAACTTTTAAAAGTTCGATTATCTAATGTAGGCCTCAGCTGAGGATGTTTCATTTGAGGGGCACTCTTCACATAATGAACGAGAACTTCAAATTGGAGGTTGAGGAGTTCTCTCAAGTTGAGGTCAGTCAGAAATTTTCTGAGGCTCACAGAACCAACGCTTCTAGCCATTTCTCCCATTCTACAGGTCCTGGATGAAGACTTTTATCGCACCTCTTTGCAAACGTACTCCCAGCTTCCTGCTCCAGGGAAGCCATATTTTCTGTCTGAGGAAGCCATATTGCCTTTGTTGTGTTCATGACCACTAAAAACACCTTACTAGGAATCTGGTTGCTGATCCAGTAGTGGTGTTTATGGATTCTTGCAATGGATCCAGTGTGACTGCATCTAGAAATCCAATTCCCAAGGTGTTTAAGTAACTGGAGAATAAAGAGAAGACTATGCAAAGATGTTTTTCATTCCCCATCTCCCGAATGCATTAGAAACTCCCCTTCTGTCCTGTACAGAAAAAAAAAACTCCAAAAGAAAAAAAGGGGGCAGTATAGAAAAAAATGGCACGCTAACAGAGGGAAGCCTGGAAGAACTCAGGGCATGACAGTCTAATGTAATAGCAATGAGTCTGTAAAGGTTGCCCTCTTCTCTCCCCAAAATCCCACTGAACCCTCTGTGATCCCCCCCCCCCCCATCCTCTTCCACAAGGGTAGTAGGCAGGCTGATTGGCTTTGTGAAGCAACAGGACAAAGGAATTCTGCAAATAATAAGCATTTACAGGCTGCAGTACCAAATGAAGCAAAGATTACTAGACATTCCTACTCTTCCCAAAGACAAATGGAAAGCACCTTAACTTCCCTCTAATAGAGAGGATTATATCAAAAGTAGGCAGAGAGGGTCCCAGAAAAAAATAAGTAGATTCTACACCACATTTTCTGATTTCAAGAAAAGAAGGAACTTGGAAAAGTATTTTAGACCTCTCGAGACTGAGAACGTTTTTGAAAGTACTAAAGCTCAAAATGCCAGCCTCAGATTTTTTCAGTTGCTTTTTCAGGCCTGTATTGTGACCTTGGATCTAAAGAACACTGATCTTTCCAACTCCTTAACCAGAGTGGCCAATCAGTTCCTAAGATTCAAAGCGGGGGGGGGGGGGTACCAATTAGTCACATAATGTGGTTGTGTATTGCAGCAAGGGTGTTTGTAAAGTTCCTGGGTCTAGTAACTGGCTACAAAGGGAGTCCTACATGTACCCTTGTCTTGGATGACTGCCTCATTCAGGCTACATTTCTAAAAGAGATCCAAGAGGGTCTGCAAACTACATTAAAATACTGCAGGCCTAAGCATTCCAAAGTCCTACTTGTCCCCTTGTGTTTCTAAAATCCTTGCTGGATACTGAAGAGCAGAAAACATTCCTATTAGAGGACAAAATTCTTTCTAACAATATTTTTGTAATGTTTCTAAACTAAATTAAATCACCTGACAGAATTTTTGAATGTTGGATAACCTGGTCTTATGTATATGCAGTCTGCCTTGGCAAGAGGTCTTATGAGAAAGTAGCAGTGGCACCTAAGAAGTAGGTGGTGCCAGCGAAGCCAGTCCTTGCAGTACTCAGTCACAGTGAACAAAACAAGGGGTGAATTTGGCATAATGTGTTAATATTCTAACCTCATAGAGACAGGGAACAGGGTTTGATTATGACCTTGGGTTATTGGCTAGGCTTAATTGGCCCTTCAGGGCAATTAGCCTAGTATTCACCTATGAATTTGTGAACCTATTACTCACTGGTGTAGAGGGATAAAGCCATGACTACGTTGCAGGTCATCTGAGCTATAAGTGCCTTGGGCACCCATAAGAACTGGTAGAGAGGAATAGAAGCAAGGTCCTTTCTCCTGGATTGAAGAGATGGCAAAGGTAA
The DNA here is from genome assembly GCF_019279795.1 of Protopterus annectens. Classification (NCBI taxonomy): domain Eukaryota; kingdom Metazoa; phylum Chordata; order Ceratodontiformes; family Protopteridae; genus Protopterus; species Protopterus annectens. The sequence continues at coordinate 534,157,366 of NC_056725.1, read as the reverse complement.
GTACTCTGACTAGCCACGAGGGACATCTTGTAGGAGTACTGGGTGTCCGTATTGTGAAATTTCTGTTGAGCCTGCTGTGCTCTGTGCAAGTTGCACTAGGAGCCAGGGGGAATTCAGACTACAGAGGCGTGCTTCAGATGGCAGCTATAAAAGAGCTTGAAAAAGCCTCCGCAGGGGGTGCCCACTCCCTATCATCTGACTCTTGCCATGAGTTTTTGAGCTGATGGGGGTTTCCGAGCACTATTGAGTGACCTGTGAGGTGCTTGCATTCCCCAAACATTTCAGGTTCCTGTGTCCACTAACAAAAATGGGCCTATTGAGTGCAAGAAGAAGACCCAGTGCACTCAGTCCAGTGGGGAAGAGGGGGTTGCAAGAAAAGAGCAATGATGGCCATCAGTCAGAGACAGGTAATAACAGGTTGATATGGTGTTTCGACAAGTAAGGGGGTGGGATTCATTTCTGTCTTCTGTACAGACAGTAGTATGGACAAGGAATTTAACCCAGGAGTCCAATCTGAACCTCAAGGCCTGTGTACATTCCATGCAAGAATAGTGTTTTGGCAGACCAGCTGAGTAAAACACATGTAGATCCCAAGAAATAGATGTTAAACAGGGACATCCTCTTGGATATAGTCTGCAATTGGGGTGTCAGAAGTAAACCCTTTTAGAATTAAAAAAAAAAAAAAAAAAAACGTACACCTGCTTAAGTATTGCATCAGGATATCATCATTAGAGACCTTGGTGACAGATGTCTTATCAATATGTTGAGCAGATCTCCCTATATGCTCTTCCTTTTTATACCTTTGATCCCCAGGATGTTGCAGAAAATGAGAGCATAGGCCATAAATGCTACTGATAGTGCCTTTTGACCCAGGCAGCATTGATTCTTCTTTCTGTTGAGCTTGACAAAAGAACTAGTCCATTTGCCTCACCATGTGGACCTTTTGGCTTGGAACAGAGAGCTAGCTGATTCATCCCAACTTGTGGAATGTCTGGCTGATTAACACACACCCTTTAAAGGCACATGTTCCCTGAAGACATGCTGTTGTTTCTGAGGGAGGACTGGAAACCTAGTACAAGAAAGTCTTGCATAGTAAAGGGAAGGTTCTTTTTTTTTTAAAACCGAGGACAAAGCTGAGTTAAAGGGACTTATAGCTGAACATTGAGTAACCATTTAATCTGATATTGTTAATCCTCGTTCATTCCTTACGCATGGGTATCTGTTCCGACCTCGGAACCGAGCAGGCCATTTTCCAAGCTCGCGTCCACTTCAAACTCTCGAGTTAAACTCTTATCCACAATCCCCCTCTCCCTGTTACCTCAGATTTCATTTGCTGCATTGCCATTTGGTCGTTTCAAGCTGCTTTTTTTTGAGCTAAGTACAGTTATTTGTTGTTTAATAGTCATTTATTTTACTTTTCTGTCAAAGTTTCTGTTTCATTGTCTCTTACCCTACCTCATCTAGCGACCATATTTTATTCTGGTTTTTCTTCTCTTTTGTCTACCTTTTAACCGCGAGGTATTCTCCCTTTACCATCGTTGGTAATCTTTCCCTTTTCTCATACCTTCGGGTATTCTTTTGTACCATTGCTGGTACCCCTTTCTGCTATCTAATTTTGTTATGGCAGAAAAAAAAGGTAGTCCGGTGTTTAAACAGTGTTCTGATTGTGGACACAAACTACTTACTTCTGATGCACACTCTTTGTGCGTTTGTTTGAGGGTGTCCCACTTATCTATTGACCCGCCCTGTACTATCTGTGAAAACATTTCAAATAGAACTGTGTTGGAAAGGAAAAACAAGCTGTTGCTGAAGGGATTTCTAGAATCTCCCTTTTCAAAGGCTGTTTCTGGGTCGGAGGCCTCAACCCCTCCTAGAGCCCATAAGAAAATCTTGAATGTTCCTTCCAAGGCTAAATTGTTGCCTTCGTCCTCGGCTGGGGACTCCCACCAACCAAAACCTAAAAAGGATAAAGTTTCTGCTCCGAAGCTCACTCAGTCAGCCCCAGTGCTTTCGGTGCCTAGACCTTTGGCACCGAGGCCTTCATCTCCATTAGTGATCTTGGCTCCGTCTTCTCCAGCAGCCTTCACTATATCGGCTTGGTTCAGACTATTACTACTGTATCGGCACTGACTGTTCAGTCGGCGCAGACCTTGACCACATCGGCACCGACATGTTACTCGGAACTGACGCCTTTATTGTTGACTCCAGTTTTGTCGGTTCCAGCTTCGGTACAGATAACCACTTCGGCACCGATCCCTGTGTCTGTGCAGACCATGACCTCGGCACCAATGACTTCTTCGGTGCAGACACCTGTAGTCCAGTCTCTCTCTGCACCGTTGTTCTCGGTGTGGACTGCTAAGATGGGCACAGAGTTTGCCTCTTCTGTGGACAGGCCCATTTCTCCCTCAGTCTCCGTGAGGTCCACTAGAAGCCTTTCCGAACATGATGTGTTGCGTCTTGTGGATCAGGTGCTCTTGGCCAGAGGTATCCCACCCGCCAGGAACTATCCTTCCTTGGGAGGTGATCACCCGTCTCCAAAGACCCTTTCTTATTCTCCTCCTTCATTGCCTTTGAAGTCCATGGATATAGCACAGTCTGCCCCTTCTGCGGTTCCCTTTATGGCTCTCACTAAGGAACCGCAGTTGCCTTCATGGCAGGAAAGTTTTGCTACAACCCTGGATATCAGTTGTGACACTCATAGTTTGCTGCTGTACAGCCATCCAGGGACTCCGGGTCGGCAGGCTGAGCCACTTAGGGGAGGAGTGACCCCTGTCCTAGACATTCACTCCTCTTCAGGTGGATCAGCCTTCCAACTGATGGAGAAGGCTTTCACTGCTGCTGCTTGCGATACTGGACTGTCTATCCCTCTGCCCTCCTCCGGTACACTGGTTTCACAAGTCGCACCGAGCGGAGACAGGGTGCAAGGGCCTCAGGACATATTCCCACAGGAAACCCCTTTTCCTTTGTCTTCCCTAGCTTCTCCCGCTGAGGAAGTCCACCAGAAAAGTTTGTGTAAGAGGAAGCACATGGACTCCACAGAGGAGTCCCTCACCGAAGAGACAGATTTTGATGAGGGGGAAGGATTTCCTCGGTCACCCTCTGAGGTATCCTTCGGTGATATCCTCGAAATCCTGAAACAGAGAGGTTACTGGCAATCCTCTAATCCGACCTCTGAGGAATATGTGTTCCTGCAGGCCTTTTGCGCCCGGCCCCCTACTTCCTGGGTTACTATTCCCCGGAGGCCAGATAAGATTTTGTCCCCTCTTGCTACGGATCCCCATTGGTCAAAAGGTCTTCCTGTGGATGCTTTGGTGGTGGCGGTCGCAACAAAAAAGCATCTTGCAGAAGAAGAAAGCCAGACTGTACATCCGCCTAACAGAGTCCCGGGCCCTGGACAGGATAGGGAAGTGCACCTTTGCATCAGCAACCTTTACTATCAGGTCCCTGAATTATATGGCACACTTTACCAGGCTTTAAAGGGATCTGATTTCTGAGCTCTCTGAAACCTTGGCTGGTGCCGTGTCTGATGAGGTCCGTGACAAAGTGGCCTCTCAGTTGGCCACCATTGAGTCAATATCTAACTCTTCTATGCAACTTATATCTCGCGCATCAGGAGGAGCAGCTAGAGCAGCGGGTTCAGCTGCTGTTTTGAGACGGCATGCCTGGATGCGCTTGTGCAATTTCACGGAACCTTTAAGGCTTCCTTTCTTAACGCTCCCATTGAGGCCTCCTCATTGTTTGGACCCAAAATTAAAAGCACACTGGCCAGATGTGAACAGGATGGTAAGACCCTTTCTGCCGTAGGTGTCTGTTATTCTTCCCCTCAACGTGCTTTCTTCTGAAACCAAACGAGTGGGAAGATTTGGTTCAAGAAATCTCAGGGTCCTTTCTGTGACACACAGGCCGAGTTCTCCCCTAGAGGCAGAGGGGGGAAACTCACAGGGAAGAGGCTCCATTCGGGGCATAGGGGGTCCTTGTAACCAGGGTTCCAGGGATTCTTTCACCACTGATTCTTGGGTACAAAGGATTATAACCAGAGGTTATCATATCCCCTTAGATCTTTGTCCTGTCCCTTCAAAAAACCTTCCTGACGTTCCACCCAGTCAAAGGGAAGAAGCTGCATTAGAGATAGAAAAGCTGCTAAGAGAGTCATCCAAATAGTCCCTCCAGACCAGATAGGATCCGGATTCTACTCAAGACTGTTTTTGGTGCCAAAGAAAACCGGGGACTGAAGACAAAATTTGGATCTCTGTGTATTGAACAAGTTTGTGAGAGTACAAAAATTCCGGATGGTCACAATACAGTCTATCCCCGCTTTTGGAAAAAGATGATTGGATGTGCTCGATAGATCTTCATGATGCGTACTACCACATAAAAGTGGACAGGCCATCAAGAAGTTTTCTGCACTTCCGTGCAGGAGCCAGTCACTACCAGTTCAGAATACTGCCCTTCGGACTCCCTACAGCCCCCCAGAGTGTTCACAAAGTGCATGGCAGTTGTCACAGCTCATTTGCGACTTCAAGGATTCCAGGTGTTTCCATACCTAGACGACTGGCTCATTTCTGCCCCCACCAGACATTTACTGGAAGAAGCCCTGGCATACTCTCCTCGCTGCACAAAGGCTAGGCATAACCATAAACTGGCAAAAATCCAATCTCACCCCATCTCAGTTGACAGAATTCATAGGGGTTATCTTGGACACGCAGAACTGCAGAGCTGCCATTCCAGAGCACAGAATTTTAAGGATAAAGCAACAACTGATTCCAGTCCTTTCAAGGGAGAAATTCACAGCTCACTCTGTTCCACAGCTGTTAGGTTCTATGGCAGCCTATATCACCATTGTCCCCTTAGTCAGGTTTCACATGAGGCTTCTACAATGGCTACTGCTCACCCAGTGGTATCCCTTTCAGCATCCTTTTTCAACCATGATTCGAGTAACCCACAGGTGCAAACAGGGTTTAAACTGGTGGATGACACACAGTCACAGTGGTCTTGCCCCTTTTCCCCCCAGCAACCCATGGCCACAGTGACCACGGACGCCTCCCTGATGGGGTGGGGGTCTGTCAGGGACAGATGGTCCAAGGCACTTGGTCCCAACTGGAGGCCCATCTGCATATAAATGTTCTAGAGCTGAGGGCGGTGCTTCTGGCGTTGCAAGCATTCCACCCCCTGCTGCCGTCTGGGACAGTTGCGATTCAATCAGACAACATGGCAGTGTTCTGGTACATCAACAAGCAAGGTGGAACCAAATCTTACCCCCTTTGTCAAGAGGCCATGAGGATAAGGCAATGGGTGATGGCTACCAGCCGTTTTCTTCTAGCAATGCACATTCCTGGGAGTTCCAGCGTGATAGCAGACAGACTCAGCAGGTGCATTCTTCAACCTCACGAGTGGTCCCTGAATCCCTCGATAGCGGCGGAGATCTTCCACCGCTGGGGCCATCCTTGCTGCAACCTCTTTGCATCCCCGACCAACTACAAATGCAACAACTACTTTGCCCTGATTCCCCCTCCGGGACACCCAGGGACGCTCTAGTCCACGACTGACCCTCTGGTCTTCTTTACGCATTCCCACCCTTTCCCCTCATTCCCCAGTTTCTGAAGAAAGCCTGTCGGTTGAAGAGCAAGGTGATCCTCATAGCACCATATTGGCCTTGACAGATTTGGTTCCCCTTCCTTTGGCCTCGCCTACTAGATCGACCATGGATTCTCCATCCAACCCCAGAGTTGATCTCACATCCACAGAACCTGATTCATCCCAATTTGAGCAGCCTGAAGCTCACAGCTTGGGTACTCCAATCCCCTTGATTGTCAGGCAGAATGATCTTTATCAGTAGATGACATTCTCATTGCATCTCATAAATCTTCCACTATAATTACTTATCTGAGTAAGTGGAAAAGATTTACCTGTTGGCTGAAAGATAAACAAGTTGATCTCTTCTCAGCACCAGTGCAGATGATACTAGACTATCTGGCCGACCTTTTCCAGTCGGGTCTATCGGCCTCTTCCATTAGAGTTCATTTGGCTGCAATTTCTAATTTTCATGAGGGTGTCCAAGATTCCTCTCTTATGTCCAACAAATTGTGCAAGACCTTCATAAAAGGTGTGAATCATCTGAAGCCACCTTTTAGAGAAACCTATTCTATCATGGGATTTATTAGTTCTACAAGCTCTGACAATGCCACCTTTCGAACTAGCCTCTTGCGACCTCAAGCATTTGTTATGGAAAACCTTGTTTTTGGTCGCCATTACTTCTGCCAGACGTATTTCTGAGCTTCAAGCTTTATTTATCAAGAGTCCATACTTGATTTTTCATAGCGATAGTGTTTCTGAGAACTAATCCATCATTTCTGCCAAAAGTGATCTCTGAAATGTCCATTAATCAAACCCACTGAATTGCCAGTTTTCTTTCCCACTCATTCAAACAGAGGAGAGTCCCCAGGCAAGTCCGTTTTTACTTAAACAGGACTAGGTCCTTTTGTAAATCTGACCAGTTATTTTTGGCCTTTTGTTGACCTAGATTAGGATCTGCTGTTGCTAAGGTCACATTAGCTAGATGGTTGAAGGACTGTGTGACCTTCATTTATACACAATGTAATATCTCGTTGCCTACTACCATGAAAGCTCATTCAATAAGGTCGGTGGCAACTTCTGCTGCCTTCCATGCCAGAGCTTCTTTACATGACATCTGTACAGCTGCAACTTGGGCTACACCTCATACCTTCATCAATCATTACAAATTGGATTTGGCCTCCAGGGGAAGAGCATCTTTTGGTTCTATGGTGCTCAGGAATGTCCTTCCATGAGAACCTCCCAGAAATAGAGGTAGCTGGGGACTCTGTCCCATGTGTAAGTAATGAACGAGGATTAACAATATCCGATAAAGAAGTTGTCTTACTACAATGTTCCATCTGTATTGTTGATCCTCGTTCAGTCATTGCGACCCTCCCTCCTTCCCCCTCCTGTGGTTTCTAGTGGATTTCACCATCCGGTTCTCTTAGGTTTTTTGACCAGAGGTAGCCTCTACCTTCTTTGACTTGCAAACTCAATCTGAGGTAACAGGGAGAGGGGGATTGTGGGTAAGAGTTTAGCACAAGAGTTTGAAGCTGATGCGAGCTTGGAAAACGGCCGGCTCGGTTCCAAGGTCGGAACCGATACCGATGCATAATGACTGGACGAGGATCAACAATACAGATGGAACGTTATGGTAAGACATGACTTCTTTTTTCTAGCTCTCCCAGTGTGAAAACAGAAACTCAGCAGAGAAGGTTAGTAGATATGTTTGTGGGTAAATTTCAGTAACTAGCTAGTAAGTGCACTGCCTGGAATCCAGGCAAAGAAATACACAAGACCTGGAAAAAAAATTGGCTACAAAAAGTGAGGAAGAAACACCTGGGGGAAGTTCTGCAGATGTTCAGTAGAAAGGAGTGCAACCTTCAGGCAGGAGTTCAGTAACCTAGAAAAAAATATGATAACTACATACAGAGCTGGTTAAAATAAAGCACTGATGGAATATATCAACACAAACAAAAGGCTGGAAAAAATGGATGTAGCTTTAAAACATATTCAGATGAGATGATAGAGGCAAAATCAGAGGTCAAAATGAACAAAAGGCTGGCTGAATATGATATTGCTCAGGAAGAGATGTCTCAAAAAGTAATAGAATTAGAGGACAGCAGGAGTTGGCTGAAAGGGAACATCATGTGTATGTTCCAAACCTAGCTATAAGAAAGCAGCCTATACTTTTAGTAGTAAAGATGCAATCCTACCAGCAGAAGGAATTATGACAAAAATTGTGGGAGGAGGGCAAAGTACTAAAAGTGGGAGACAGCAGAGTGTTTGTGGAGAATGGTTACTCATTGTACACTGGACAGAAGAGGAGCAAATTTATCCCACTTTTCAGGGAATGTCGAGATGCAGGTATGAGATTAAAGTGTCTTCAAGGTGGTCTCCCCTGGAGGGACAAAAATCACTTTTTGATGAAGTATTGCAAAAGTTTGTCCAGCAAAACGTAAGCTGTAAAACAGAAGGAGATTCTGCTTCTTGCTCTTTTGGTAATAAAGACCATAAAGGGACTGTACCTGTGAAACCTTTTCAGATTTGTCAACGGAAAATGTTGGAGAGAAGAAAGGGGAGTATGAGAGTTGATTAGAAGAATTGAGAGTACATTGGAGATGAACAGTAATAAAACCTGTAACTTAATATGGGATTGCACTGCAATAATTATACTTCTGAAATGCGACAGAACAAGGAAAGTCTGGAAATATTGGACTTTTTTTAGAATCTGTTGGACTTGTGGAGGACTCTAAAGCATATGCCTACTTCATGTCATTAATGTTTGTAAAAGTGCTTTGGGGAGGGGGATAGGAGGGAAAGTTAAGTGTAAGTAAAGATTTTTTCCTTAAATAGTACCAGATGTCCTTCAAGGATGCAACTGCAGTCCTGACATATGGATTGCCCTGCCTCAGGCAGCCCTTCGGTCGGCCGGATTCCAAAGTCTGGGTCCGGCGTCGGCTGATGTCGCCCTTTCCCTGACGTCAGAGCACCTGGGGTATAAAAGCGTCAGCCGACGCCATCATCTTCAGTCTTTCTTGCCGCGTGGCACCCAAAGCAGAAGCAGTTCGCAAGTGCCGGTCGACCAGCTCCTGTGTTTTCAGCTACTGAAGTCTTCAAAAAAGCTAAGTACCCCGTTGGGGACCTTTTCTTGCCTCAGCCGATGTCAGATAAAACTGTAAAAGTAAATAATTGTTTAACTTGTGGGAAACAAATACCTCATAAGGATTTCCACTCTTACTGCTTACCCTGCCTAGGCCCAGAACACAACGTCTCGGCCTGTACAGCTTGTGCTTCTTTCAATAAACGCACTCTTAGGCGTCGGTCAGAGTTTGCACAGGATTATTTTGGGGAAGATTTCTGTTATATCATGCCGTCAGAGCTTCCGACAGCACATTTACCTAAAAAAAACGGAAGGATAAGGACCGACACCCGCGGTCCGCGGTCTCGGCCGGCACCACGCTTAGGCCTACCGCGAGTGTCTCGGTCTCTTCTGAGCCGGTTTCACAACCGCTACAGACCGACACCGCCCCACCGGTGACTTCGGTACCGGAGGCCAGCTCGGTGCCTGTTTCTGTTCTCCCCTCTGAGACCGAAGCCCAGGATATTTCTGACACCATTTCAGTGGATAAGACTACTCCAGCACGCGGGGCTGCTAGGCCTCCAGTGTCTATGTCCATTAAGGCCTACACACGTGCTAAGGCTGCCAAACAGGCGAAGTCTCTCCCTCCAAGATCTGTTTCGCTGGGATCCACTTCTGGTTCTCAAATTTGAAGTTTAGCTGAGGACCTTATTTCTTTAATTACGGGTTCTCAGCCACATCCAGATAGAGGCTCTCAGCCGCCTTCTGTCAAGAGGCCTAGGGTTGAGCAGGTAGATCCCCAGTCCTCAGATGAGGCCTCAGGTGATTCTGCACATTCAGACTACCAGGAGGAGGCCTTCCCGGCCTACGAGGATTCTGATGCGGAGGAATCCATTCCCTCTGCTTCTCCTCCTGAGGAGTTTTCCTTTGGGGAAACTCTTCTTTCCATGAGGGAACACTTCAAATGGCAAGGCCAAGAATACTCAGATTCTAGGAAAAGGTTAAGGGAATTTTTAAAGCTACCTCAGCATAGACCCTTAGCTATTCCTCCAGTTTTAAATGTTTTAGATGATGTGTACTTAGAATCTAGTGTTTCCCCTGACTCCCTCCCACCTGCCCCTGTCAAGCCAGACAGGTACTACAGGGTCCCAGACACACATCAATTCCTGTACAAGGGCCATACTGCTGACCCTGAAACTATTTCTCAGGGGCATAAAGGGGATTCCACCACTACTGCTAAGAATCCACCTCCTTTGGAAAGAGATTCTAGGGCTTTAGAAAGGTGGGGCAAGAAAGTATATACATCTTCCACCCTTTCTATGCGAGCATTAAATTGTCAATTTCATATGATTCAGTATCAGGAATACATGTTGGATAACTTGCAAAAGAAATTGGCTTCCCCTGAACCATTGGATAGAAAGGGGTTACAGGAATTGGTTCATAATACTCAGCTGGTTAGCAACCATTTCCTTCAGTGTGGATATGATGCATTGGAAGCTTCATGTAGAGCAGCAATGACGGGTGCCGTCATACGCAGACATGCTTGGTTAAAGGAACAAACATTGCCAGACCATGTGAAAATTAAGCTTTTGGACGCGCCACTAGAGAAACATAAGCTATTTGGTGCTACTGCACAAGAGGTTTTAAAGAAAATAGAGGAAAAGGCAAAATCAGTGCAAACAGTCAAAGATTTCCTCCAGGTACAGCCTCCAAGATTCAGCAGGAATTGGCCTTCTAAGCATTGGTCCTTTCCAGACACAGACAATTTCAAAGAGGCAAAAACAGACGTGGCAGAGGTAGAGGGCAAACTCGAGGCTCCTACAGAGGACGTCAATGGCAGCCTCCAAACCAGAGAGGTGAGGCAGGACCTTCCACTGCTCCGCAGGGACAATCCCAATGACTTGACTTTGACTCCGCCATCCAGGGCTCAATTAGAAGCACCTTTGGGCGGAAAATTATCTTTATTCTCACAAAATTGGCACAATATTACAAAGGACAAATGGATACTGGACATAATAGACAAAGGATACAGATTCCATTTTCATACACTACCAACAAGACATGGCAGGCCAAACCTGCCACCAAATCAAAGGGCAGAGGCACGCAAACAAATAACAAACCTACTTCAAATAAGAGCAATAGAAAAGGTTCCTTCTGCAGAACAAGGCCAAGGATTTTATTCAAGACTGTTCCTTGTTCCAAGAAAAGAAAACCAATGGAGACCCATTCTGGACTTGTCCGCACTGAATACTTACCTTATTGTGCCAAAATTCAAAATGCTGACTTTACAGCAACTCCTTCCCATGCTGGGCAAGGGGTCTTGGCTGGTAATTCTGGACCTCAAGGAGGCATACCTGCATGTCCCAATCAGACAAAGTTGCAGAAGATACCTCAGATTTCTTGCAGTCTCAGAGCATCATCAATTCTCAGCGTTGCCCTTTGGCTTATCTACTGCGCCCAGAGTGTTCACGAAATGCCTGGCATCAGTAATTACACATTGCAGACTTCAGGGGATACAAATATACCCTTACCTGGATGACTGCCTTATACAAGCGGACAGCCAACAAGCCTGGTTAAAAAACTTGGACTATGTCATTCACCTACTGCAGGCCTTGGGATACACAGTCAATACTCAAAAATCAAGTCTCGTACCATCCCAACGAATACTTTTCCTGGGTGCCACACTGAACACAAACACCCAGATGGCGTTTCTGACAAAAGAAAAACAAAAACAGTTACCAGAATACTTCAGAAGATTGGCAACACACACCCAAATGACTGCAAGGAAAATCCTGCAGGCTCTGGGTTTCATGGCATCTTGCATTCTTCTGATTCCACACGCAAGGCTGCCTATGAGGAAACTACAATGGTATCTAAAAAGTCTATGGTCTCAACACAGCCACAGCCTGGAAGCATTGAACCCACTCATTCCATGCCTTCAAAAGGAATTTCTGTGGTGGGCTCAAGCAAGCCAGTTAAACAGAGGTCTGCCTTTTAGCAAGCCTCACACAAGTCAAGCCATAACAACAGACGCCTCAGACCATGGATGGGGGGGGGGGTGCACATGGAGGGCAGATGCATTCGAGGACAATGGACACACAAAGAAAAGCACCTGCACATCAACCAAAAAGAAATGCTGGCAGTGATGCATGTGATCAAGGCCTTCGAAAAGTTCATGCATCAGGGCCATCTACTAATAAAGACAGACAATACCACGGTTATGTGGTACATAAACAAGCAAGGAGGTACCCATTCCTATCCTCTTTGCAGACTGGCAATGAATCTCTGGGATATTTCCCTACAATTGAAAATAGAGCTACAATCCCAGTTTGTACCAGGGAAAGACAATGTTCTGGCGGACAGCCTAAGCAGAAACATCATGGATCCACACGAATGGATGTTGCATCCAGACATTTTCTTACAAATAACTCAAGCATGGGGAAGGCCGGATATAGATCTTTTTGCCTCCCACCTCAATCACCATCTGAAAAAGTTTTGCACAGGGACATACCATCCTCAAGCATGGAAGGCGGACGCTCTCTCCTTCAGTTGGAACTCTCTAACACTATATGCCTTCCCACCTCTTCCTTTGATGACCAAGGTGTTACTAAAGATCAAGACAGAGCAACCAAAAGTCATACTGTTAGCTCCAGACTGGCCAAGACAACACTGGTACCCACTGCTACGGAGCTTGACACACACCGATCCGTGGCTCCTTCCTCAATGGCCACTTCTTCTGACACAGTACAATTACAGGACACTACACCCCAGCTTGAAAACATTGAAGCTGACAGCTTGGAAGATTCCATGACTATTCCTCAGGATACACTTTCCAAAAGGGTAAAGGATATCATCCTGGAGGCGCGCAGACCTTCCACTAGAAAAACATACTCAGCAAAATGGAAGAGATTTCTCATCTGGAACAGCAAAAAGGGTCAAGACCCATCAGTGATGAGCATTCCACAGATCTTAGAATATTTGGCTGAAATGCTCCACAATGGCCTTTCATATTCTTCCATAAAATACATGCTTCAGCAATATCTGCCAAATATAACACTGATCCACCTGTATTTTCTCACCCATTGCTAAGACAGTTTCTAAGAGGTATAAAGAACATCAACCCTCCAAGGAAACCACCAGTGCCTGCATGGGACCTCAACTTCATGCTGGAAAAATTAACTCTTCCTCCCTTTGAACCAGCAGCATCTTCAGAGTTGCAATTTCTGTCTTGGAAGACAGCTTTCCTTCTGGCAGTAACCTCAGCAAGAAGAGTCTCTGAGCTACAGGCCCTTATGGCAATACAACCATTTCTCATTTTTCATCAGGACAGAGTTTCTTTGAGAACCAATCCGTCATTCATGCCAAAGGTGGTATCCAGGGTGTCCCTGAATCAAGCTATTCCCCTGCCTACCTTCTTTCCCAATCCTCAAAATAAAGGAGAGAGACTTCTGCACACCTTGGACATACACAGACAGTTGCGCTACTACTTGGACAGAACAAAGTCTTCCAGAAAATCTGACCAGCTTTTTGTAGCTTACGCTGCTGGATTACAGGGAAAAGCAATTTCAAAACAGACAATTTCTAAATGGATTGGAAATTGCATTCGATTCTGCTACTCTTTTCATGGAAAAACTGTGCCATCTGACATCAGGCCACATTCCACCAGAGCTACAGCCACCTCCACAGCCTTTTTAAGAGGAGTGGCAACAAAGGACATTTTAGAAGCTGCTGCATGGAGCTCCGTGCATACATTTTCCAAACATTACAACCTGCCTTTATATTCCAGATCCAGAGCAGGGTTTGCTTCTGCAGTCCTGCAGGGCATTTTAGCTACACCATCTTTGTCTTAGTGCCTACCACAACCAGGTTGGCTATGGTATTCAACCCATATGTCAGGACTGCAGTTGCATCCTTGAAGGACATAGTACAGTTTTATACCTACCATAAATGTAGATGTCCGATAGGTATGCAACTGCTGTCAGGTTTTCCCTCCCACCTACCCCTCTGTGGTACTCTTTTGGGTTTCTACCCCTCATTTTAGCTACCTGGGGTAATCTTTTATGGTGTATTTGTTTTTATGTTGTACTTGTCTGGAATTTTTTCTCTATTTTCAAAATTTAGCCTTCCTTAGAGGGCACCTGGCATCTGGGGCAAGAAACACTGAAGAAGATGGCGTCGGCTGACGCTTTTATACCCCAGGCGCTCTGACATTGGGGGAAAGGGCGACATCAGCCGACACAGTACCCAGACTTTGGAATCCGGCCGACCGAAGGGCTGCCTGAGGCAGGACAACCCATATGTCAGGACTGCAGTTGCATACCTATCAGACATCTACATTTATGGTAGGTACAAAATTGTAATTTCTGTGGCATGTGGTTTTCTTTACATGCTAGAAGGTAGTTTTTTCCAGTATTTACATGTAGTGGGGATTGTAAACATTTTTTTCTTTCTCCCCTCTCTCTGTCCTTGTTCACTTTTAAGAAATGTAGGCACTGCAGTGTATAAAAAGTATGGTTAAAAAGCAAGATAAAAGATAAATTAATGTGCCTTTTCTCATTCTTGCATGGTGAAACACCTGGATTAAAGACCCTAGACTGACTTAGTGACAAGTAAACGAAAAAGAACCCTGAATATTGATTCTTTTTTCCTAGCAAACACTATGTATGCTCAGTAACAATTCTGCAGCTTTTCTTCGTCTCCATGGAAACAGCCTGATAGAGAAACTGGCCGCCTGGTTCTCATATCTCTGTGGAGACAATCTGATAGAGAAACTGTCCACAGTCTGGTGGAGATGATTGGCTGTGGCAAAGGAGAGAAATTTGCTAAGAGGAGATGATCTCTGAAAACATTCAGCAGTTTTCCCAAAGTAGATAATGTTCTGTGAAAGCATTCATGGATTTTTCCCAGCTGGGAAAGCTATAAAGATACGACAAAACCAATTGGCCTTACTAGAATCTCAGGCTGCACCATGTCTTAGCATGGATCAATAAAACAAAGTTTTATAAGATGTGACATAGGCTCAAATATATATATATGTCAAACAACTGTGTAAAAGTACAACCTGCCTAACAGTGTATGCATGCAATACAAAAACTGGAACTAGACATTTAACAAAAAAGGTGTTAACACATAAAAGGTGGGAATAACTTTTTAATACAGTGATGCTTTTTTAATGTCTTTAAACGTAAATGGCCTCAGATAAATAGAAACAGTAGTGAACTATATTAAAAAAATGTAGCGTGCAAATGGCTATGTTGCAGGAGACTCATTTAAAAAGAACTGAACGTGTGAATTTGATAAAAGGTTTTCGGGATGGTTATTCAGCTGAATACCTAGGACAAAGGAAAAGAAGAGTACTTTAATTACAAGAGGAGCTCCAATAGTGGTAGAAGAAAAAAAAAAAGATAATGGCAGATTTGTAGTGCTAAGGGGCTACTGGCAAGGGAGGATGATTACACTGGCATGTGTTTACATTCCATCTAAAACTGCATTAATGGAGCTTAAGACATTTTTGAGAGAAACTAACAGTTTTCAGCAAGGAATATTAGTTATAGGTGGGGACTGGAATTTGATTTGCAGCAGTGAAGATGTCTGGGGGGCCTACAAGCGAAAATATAACAAAGGAGGGGGGGGTAGATTTTTGAAGAACTTTGTGAAAATATTGGCATGGAAGATGTGAATTCAGTAATAGGAGTTTGGAGTGAATTTACATATTATATTCCCCAAGATATAAAAAATTGCATTTGACATTAACAGAACATTGATGATCCAGTGGGATGCAGAATGTAAGAAAATACCGTTGTTGGTGGGTCTTGGGTGCAGAGAAAGCATTTGACAGAGTAAGCTAAGCCATTAAGCAGGGCAATGGAAGCGTTTGCATTTCCTGAAAAACTAAAGTTGATTAGGAAAATATGTGAGGGATCGGGTATGAAAATCAGTGTGTGGGGTTCTCTGATAATTTCTGCTTGAGCAGAAGCATCAGGCTAGGGTGTCCTCTTTCCCCTTTATTATTTGCATTACATTTAGAACAGTTGCCAAAGAAAGTAAGGCACTCAGAAGTTCAAGGATATACTTGGTATGGTAGTCAAATGCTGGCTTTATTTGCAGATGGTATTCTTTTGTACCCGACAACCAGAACAAGACATTAGTGTTGTGGGATATTTTGAGACAGTTTCAGATCTTTTCGGGATCCAAAATTAACAAAACTAAAACAAAGGCAATAGCAGTAAATTATGTACCCACACATGAACTTGTTCAGGAATACTTGTATTTATGGGAACATAATGAAATTTAGGAGTATGGATTAAAAATGATTCTAGTGCATCAGCTAAGGATATGTGATACTAAACAAAAGATAGTACAAAAACCTGAGAAAATGGAAGCTTTGTTATATGGATATGGCTAGTAAGCTCCAAGCAGTTCAAATGTTTAATCCCTTTAGTGTTATACACAGGTCAGGCATATTTTTATCAACCAGAGGATAAGTTGTGGGTCGCAATTAATAAAGAGCTGAAGGACTTTATCTGAGAGGGGAAGACCACAAAAGTCAAGTGGGATAAGCTGATTCTTCCAGTATAACTGGAGGATTGGGATTACCCAATTTGAAGGGGTGGGTATTTCAGTGCTTCACAGTTGCAACTCCTTTACATAGCACAAGCGAAAAACTAAGTTTCAAAGTGGAAAAGGTTGATGAAACAAGGGGGATGCTCAAGAAACAAGGAGAGACTGGGATTTCGGATATAGGCCATTAAGGAGAATAACAATAATCATGCAGGATATTATATCCATAAAGTAGCAGAAAGTAGTCTAAGAACTAAACCAACATGGGAATGGACAAAGGAGATTTTGCAGATAGGGATGACTACAGTTAGGGATACAGACAAGTAGGCAAGAGGAGGCCTCTGAATGTATTGGAGAAAACCGGCAAAGGAACCCAAGGTATTGGGAGCAAATAACGAGAGAGGGAAATATGATAGAATGGGAACACGCCAAAAATTTATTTGGACTTATTTAGCCTCGGCTACCTCTAACGTTGGCATGTTTAATTCTTCCATAAGCAGGTTGGAGATTGCCTTCTCTATCGGGGATTGACATCCGAGTATAGACGAAGAGAAATAGGAGGGTCCTAAATGAAAGACCAGTACTGGTACAGCTTTTAATAGAACCTGGAACAGAAGCTGCCATTAAGAAAGGAATAATTAGTAGACAATGTAAAATATTGCACGATAACAAAGAATTGGAGGATGTTGGAAAGGTTTGGGAAGAGATTGGATAAGCAATTCACAAAGAAACAATGTGAGGATATATGTATGTTTCCCAAATATGCAACAAAATCTAGTAGTTTTAGGATTTTTTCCTGGAAATGTTTACATAGATATTTTTGTACACCCAGTAGACTCCAGAGAATTTTTCCTCGGGCATAAAGTAAATGTTGGAGGTATAAAGGGGAAGAAAGAGGTAATTGAGAACATACTTTCTGGAAGTGCAGTGAGTTGATGGACTTTAAGGATTACATGTGGGATGCACTGTCGAAGATGCTGGGAAGACAGATTGATCTGACGAGGAAGATGATTTTTCTGAGCTATGATAGAGCAGGAATTGCCTGTGCGTGGTAAGGCCTTACATTATTGTCTAATAATGGTGGCTGCCAAAAAAGCAATTACTAGAAAATGGAGATCAAAATCTAAACCACCTGTACTGGAAGGTAGTGAATATAGTAAAAGAGATGAAACCAGTGGAATTGAGACCTTAAGAAAAGGGTAGGAGCACACTAAACAGGAAAAAAATGGAAATTGTGGGAACACTACATACAAGGGAGGAGTGCGATCTAAAAGGCAGCAGGACTTAAATGAGCTATGTAATGTTTGAGTGAGAAAGATTGGGTAGATAAGTGATGTATAATGTTTGCAACTGGGAATGTCAGTATGGTTTGTGATGTAATATGCTTGCAACTAGGATTTTGTCTGTTTTGGTTTGTTTTCATGTATGTAAATGTTTGATTGCTTATGTAGTAAGTGATGGTTTAATAAAGATGTTTCTTTAAAAAAAGGCAGGAATTGAATAATTTATGTAATATTGCTTGTCATGTGATGTATAGCAATATATGTGAAGTATAAGGTTTGTTATATTAATATACTTTGATTGCTTTTATATGAATGTAAATTTGCCTAAGTCACAAGTGATAGTTGCAAAAGTGTTTGAAAAAAGACAGTGTTTCAGTATCAGTGTTTTGGTTCTTCCTTACCTTCAGACCTTTAAAAAGCAGGCCTTTTTTGTGCTTCTCTGAGTTGCTTGCCTCCATCATTTTTGCCTGTCTGCCTCTAACCCCCATCTATTCTTGAGATGCCAGTGAAAGCAGTTCCTTAAATGGGTTTTGCTTTTAAACTGTCCCCCTTCCAATGGAGGAGACTGTTCTTCTATGGGACTTGTGTTTTGTACTGTAAGAAGCAAACACTTCCTTTTGAACCAGTCCTTCCACTCCAGTAAAATGCGTCTTGGAAGACTTACCCTGCTTGGTAGACCTCAGCTGTATGGGTTACAGAATTACAAGCTGTTATGTGCAGGGAAGCCTTATTGAAATGAGTCACACTTTATGCCTAAAATAGTTAGCTTTCTACACCATTTCTAATAGGACTTTAGTACACAGGCAGTTTTGTTTGCTAAAGGAGCTTGCTGGGTCCTCTGTGCACAGCTTCGCCAAACATGATCACATTGTTTCTAGGGGCAAGCCAGACTTTGCTATAGTCATTTTGCAGAGACTTTTAGCCCTTGTTAGTCTAACATGCTGGCCACTGTCTAATCTCTGAGCTTTGGGAGTCATCCCAAGAGAGTACTGCAGTAGTGAATTATGAAAATATAGTACAGTTGTGTTTAGAAGCTTACCTTGACTGTAGGTGTTGTACAGTTGCACTTTTGCAGTGCTAGTACCAGTACCCTGTCTCCTTTCTCTTGTTTCTTAGACACCTGTGGTTTGGAATGGAATTATAGCTTATCCCTTTTGCACCTTTCCAGCACCCTTCTCAGGGTTCAGCAGCAGTCTGGCGAGACAGATTTTACGGTCACTCTTATCCCCTAGGGTGGGTCATGCTCTGGCTCTGTGAAGCATTTTGCATCTGCTAGAGATCTGAAGGTGACACCAACTGATGGATTTTTATGCCACTGATGGTGGGATATTGGTACGAGAGGGAGTCTGCCAGGTTCAAAAGGGGAAGGCTGAATAACTCTGGAAATTGGTCCAGCCATCAAATGTATGCAGGTAGTAATCACAAGTCAGTACTGCAGCAGTGAATCTACTAGAACACCTGCATTTAATTATAAGTTCCTAAGGCAACTCTACTTTTATGGTGGGTTCACACAGCTGTACTTTCCTGCAAGACCAGAGTTTACTAGTTAGTCTTGTATCACTAGTATTGGGCATATAGCCAGCTCGTAATGACAGTTTTCTTCAAAATGTGAACAGTTCATTATTATTTCTGGAAACTACCATTTGTGATTTGTTTTGAATGTGCTGTATGTATTTCTTTACTGTAATGCCTTTAACATGGTGGCATTGTCTTTACAGGTTAATGCAAGGGGTTAGAAAAGACCTAAAGAAGCCTACGACCTTCAGATTGTGCTGATCTTTACTATCCACTGAATTCATGCTGAACCAGACAACATTTCAAGTTTAAATTACTCTATTGAACAAACTAGTCATATAAAACTAACTTAATAAAATTGTATTTGAAATGTCATGTTTGTCTTTATTGGAGTAAGAGTTGCAGTGCATACACAAGTCAAGGAATATTTGTTTAGTCATTAGACTAATTACACAAGTGTGTATTCTTCAAGGTCTGTATCTCCTGCATTCCTATTAGCGTTTTTTGGAGTCATCGAGTCATAGATTATTACTAGACTAACTACCCTCATGGACCATTTTAGGCCTAGCCAATTACCCCCTGTGAGAATCAAATCATGCACCTTGTGTTTCTAAGGTAAGTACCTTAACCATTATGCCACCCTCCCACTTTTGAATCCAAAAGCATTGGAGAGATGTAAGACAGCATTTGTCCACAATGGGATTAATGGGGTGCTGGACTCTACTTGGGTGGCATTGAACATTGAAAAGCTTTTACGATAATTTTCTGATTGGGTTACATTGGTTTGGTTGTTACATAGCCGTTTAATTTACCATATTTTATTGATTATACAGATAGTTGGCAATCTCCAGGTAGGGGAATATTCCCTTTCCTTCGGGATTGTGTGATCTTTTAAGTTAGTACATATAATTAGTGGGGGGATGGGGGTGCAGTGGGGGTTGCCCAAAAATGTTTTAAAGTTGCATATACCGAGGTCCGTTCTTGGGGAGTGCATAATAGGTTGTTGAAGTTTTGTTGTTCAACATATAGTGGTTTACCTTCAGGATGTCGATGTACAAGTTAGTCGACCAACTGAAGGTAAATCTGATTAAACCCGAGTTATTACCTGATTGCATAGTAGCCTGTTTACTACTGCTCGTCTTATTTCCCCCACCATAAGCTATGCTTTATTGATGGCATTTTTTTACCTTCCAGGAACCAGTTTTTTTTTTTTCTTGGTACAGCAGATTTCATTTGTTTCCATAGTTTTGGATGTTGTAGAAGTTATCTTTCCTTCTTGACATTATGCCCCACATTTTCTTGTAGGAATTTTGAGATTGTGGATTGGTTCCCCTCTATTCTCTTTCACAAGTTCTGCTTATTACTGGGATGAGGTAGTCTGAAGCACCATGTACAGCACCTGGCTCATCTGTCATCTTCACAAATTTGCAACTGAGCATTAAGCTGTTGTACGTTTTCACTAGACATTGCCTTGATTCTACCTGACTACCATGAAACACTGTTAGCCATAGTGCCATTTCTTTTTCCACTGGATGACCTCCAAAGCCCCCAGTTGTGATGCGATTCAGGCTTAATAGTTGATCCAGTAACAGTTTATGTAGTTGTGGTAAAGGATTAGCTCATATGTTCCCAGCAGATGTGAAATGTTACATCTGTAGCATTTTTTATGTAACATGTTTTTGAACAGTTTTAGAAAATCAAGTTAAAAGCTGTAAGGGCGAAAAATATTTTTGAATCTTTGCAAGCTGGAGACCTAGTAAGAATCATTTTTCTTTTGCAATTCTTTGGTTGCTTGCTTTTAGGATATTTACAGAAATGAGAGAAAATATACAAAATAAGCAGTATTTGGCTACTCATCTTGCAGTACAAATATTAACAGGTTTCATCATTATCATATAAAGTAGCTTCATCTGATGTGCAGTAACCCGATTTTGTCTGTATTGTAAATCTGTAATTGTGTGTATTTATAAAGATCAGCTAACATCTGTGTATATACTATGATGGTGTTTTTTGCCTTCCATTGTCACTCATTACCTGTCAGCATGTTTGCTCTATTTCAAGAGTCAGTGGAAGTATGAAAATACGTGTATCAAGTTGTGTGTACTGGTTATTAATTTGTTAAACTACATCATTAAGGAAGTCTGGTCCTGATAGTGCCTCAACATCATAAGGTGCTTTGGAGTCAGTTGGAATAAAAGTTACCAAGTCAAGTCTTGTGTAAGGAGTGTCATATTCATCAGGGTTAATTTAAGAATCTTTCCCTTTTTTCCCCACTGTTTGCAGCTTGAAAGGGCAAGAAATCGGAATTGCAAGCTAGAAGGGGGGAGAAAAGGAAAACTAGAGGAAAAGGTTCTCCATCAGCTTCATAAAGTAGTCTTCCTGAAGTGATTTTTTTTTTTTTTTGAAAATAGCCATAGAAGGTCATAAGACTAAAATCACAGAACATCAGCCATTAGTAGGTGGTCACTATAGGCAACATCCTAAGAGGAAATTCCTGTTCAGGATTAGCAAAGGTCTGCATCCAGCTCAGCACAGATGCTCTAATTTTACTATCCTTCCCCAAATGGACAGTGTTCACTAATACATTTTCAGCATTGTCAAATGCTTGAGTTTGTAGTACTTCCAAGATCAAAGGATCAACAAACCTACCTGCGGTCTCCCATCTTGTGTTCCTTGTTGAAAAGATCAATATTTTTTATGCTTAAAAATAAGCAGCTTGAATGAGCTATAGTGCTGCTTTTATGGTCAGATCATTTCTTTGAGTACTTCATTTCTATCCAAGTGAACACTGACTAATAAAAGTATTAAAGTTGTTAATTTGTTGAGACTTTTTGTTAAATGGAGGAAGTTGTAGTCTTTTGAGTGGTTGTGGAGGCAATTGATTGTAAGTGGAGGAAGAATATTTTGATAGGTAATGAGTTGCTGACTTCAAGTCACCATGATCAGCATTTGCCAAAGAGAGGAAAAGTTGAGACTGAATATTGCTAAGGTGACTGACATTTTGAAGGCAGTACAGATTGAGCTGTTGGTCTTGGAATGTTTACTTGAAAAGGCTTGAAGTTGACATTTGTTTGATAATACTTGCAAAACTCAACAGGAGGTGATATAATCACCTTGGCCAATATTTAGAGAAAGGTAACAGGAAAAGAGACTTGCAAAATTGCAAATTACAATTCATGTCATTAGTCTGAAGGATTTGGTACTGAAGTGATATGTTGGACTACATAAGAGGTAAAATGGACTTGTTTTACCAATAGTAATTTGCATGTTATATTGGCAAAATGCTTGCCACTGCCTGAAAAAAGAGATCAGGTAGGAAGAGATGTAGAGATTTGCAATCTGCTGTATGTTGAACAAGATTGGAGGTAATCCTGTTGTTTCCTGAGTGGTGGTGTAAGTTAAGGTCTTGTTTCACTTTAGATTGTTTCTTAAATGTTAATTTTATTGCAGTCCATATGTGAATGGTGGACTTTAGGCAAAGGTTCATGGACCCACAGAAATGTAGTGAATAACTTGGGATAAAAGCTGACTTAGACTAATGTTAAGCACATAATATTTGAAGGAAGTTTATGTATGAGTAGCAGTTTACTGCAACTGGGGAGCATAATGTAAGGCCTCATTGAAAATTGAGAGTATTATTCCACTTAGTTTTCCTTGTTTAATAGTAGTAACCATTGCTGAGAATTTAGTTTAAAATTTGTTGCATTTATGGTAAGCACATGTAATGATTTTAAAGATCTGACATTACAAAAGGATTATTGAAACATGAAAGGGATTTGTCAGCTCATAGTAAAAATGAGGTTTTATGTTGGATTGGTTGTAAAGTGTGTAATAGATGAGGTTTTGAGGACAATGAGCTATTTCTATTTGCCTTTTGAGAAAATGATTAAAGACTCCCTGGTAGTGTAGAATAGTAGAATGAAAACATGAAAGCTGAAGTTTTCCAATGTGAAGTAAAATGCAATGGAATAAACTGAGGGATTTGGAGTAGTTAAAGCAAGGTTGTAAGGAGGCGGAAAGCATGTACTATATGAGTAACTAGAGGAAAACATTAGAGTGATGTGGTTTGTAACAGACTGGTGTAGTGTATTATACTTTGGTGAGATGCTGGCCTTCTGCTTGTGTATTGGCAGGGTGATTTGAGTAAGGAATTGAAAAGAAACTGTTTGCTTTTAGTACTACGGTGTGTAATCTTTCACAGACTGAAAAACTACCAGTAGTTCTCACATGTTTAGTGAGACAACGTTGATCACAGCCAGGGATTCCTTACTCCAGTTGTGCAACCATTTAGGCATTACAATCAGTTATTGTAAATCGAGCCATCAGCTTGTGCAAATTTTAGAATTTATAAGGTGTCAACCAAATCACCGGGCTGCCAAATTCCAGAGTTTTCAGCCCTCGTGTTCAGACTTTCAGTGCTTGCGACGTAGCCTCCTGCTCTCACGCAGTTATGAAACTTCTAGGTTATATGGCAGCAGCCATAGGGTTTGAGGTCTATGCAGTGGACTCTGGCCATCCAGTGGTATTTACTAATCCAAAAAGAAGAAAAATGTATACCAACAACTGCAAAGGAGAGGCTCAGAGCAGACACCAATACAGCAACAAAACAGCAGAACCGTGGAAGGAGAGGCAAAGGCCTGAACAGGCAGAACATTCCAACATAGCAGCAGAGATTCACTAAGAGCCAAGTTTCAAAGGTTTGGCCCTGAATATATCTGATATTACCCTGACTGAGTCGCAATTATCTGTTTTAAATAGAGGGTTATCTTTCATTCCAACCCAGAAAACTGATTTAGCTGACATTTTGCAAGAACTAAGACACTGCCCGAACACTTACAGTATCAGAATTCCCATAGTTTTTAGCGTATGTCCAACTTTCTCTAAACCCAGTAGTTTTGTTCCGAAAACGCATAAGGTTGTCTATACTTTTCTTGCAGTATGTGAAGCTGGAATTAGACATATTTTTGCAGACAGGACTTATTGTGGTTACTATAATCCTAGTAAGATTGAAAATTATGTACTTTATGATTTAAAACATTTACAATCTATTTTAATCAAACCCACTGATAAGGGGGGTGGGGTAGTAGTACTCAACAAAGATTTATATTTTTCGCAAATGCTTTTGCTATTGAATGTTGCTGATACTTACCAGAAAATTACTGCTATGCAAGCTAAAGCCATCTCTAATAGTGTTTGTGATGATTTTTGATCTGGTGATTGAAGGAAGAATAACAGGAATTATTTAAATATTTTATTGTTGATACACCTCTGTACCCCTCTTTCTATGGACTACCTAAACTCTATAAAAATCTTTATACCCCCCCATGAGACCTATTGTCTCCACTAGAGGCTGGATAACTGAGCCTGTATCCATTGATGTGGAAAAGGCTCTACAGCCAGTCCTTGAGACTTGTGATAATGTTTTAAGATACTAACATGTTTTTGCATAAGCTGTATGATGTAGTCAGGAACACTACAGAACAATATTTTTGTGTTACTATGGATATTGCATCACTATTCAAGGTGATCCCTAATGTTTGGGGCATTGAGAATATTAGGCACTTATTGTTCTCTAAACAATTTTACCCTAGTAATAAAGTGAACTTGATATGCTGCATGCTAGAAATCATATTGGAGAATAATATTTTTTATTTTGGTAGTGACATGCACCTTCAGAAGATTGGCGTGGCCATGGCGACTCCATGTGCTAATAGCTACGCCAATGTAGCTTTAGCTGAATGGGAGATGACCCATCCAGACTTTCAACCACATTTGAAATGGTACATTTGATTTGTGGATGATGTTTTTCTCAATATCTTCATTGAATTTTTGAACACCACAACATCGTTTCTTAAGTTCACTAGTAAAGTGTGTCTAGAAGAAATTGATTTTTTACATGTTAAACTTAAAAGTGACATCTTAGGTATTCAAACAAGTATATATATATGTATATATATATATATATATATATATATATATATATATAGGAAACCTACCAGGAGAAATGCATTGCTGCATAGAAGCAGCATGCATCCTAAATTTGTTAGTAAAATGAGACTCCATAATGATGAGGTCCAACTTCAGTCAGCACTTAATGACCTAGGGAATAAATTTAATAATAGATGCTATTCACATAAGATGTTTTGCACACAGGTATCTGAATTAATGTTAGAAAGATCTTTCCGAGATAAACCTCTGTTCATGGACAGAGTAGATCATAATATAACACATGACCTTAGTGAACAAAATACTTAGATTCCCACTTACATATACTTTGGATATTGGGACATTTTGTGATGTTTAAGCGGAACTGGAATATTTTATACTGTAGGTGAATTAGATGGAATACTGGATGATACACCTAGGTTTCCTTTTAAGAATAAGAAAAACTTTAAGCGTCAACTATGCTATTTACAGACAGAACAGTTTTACCAAGGTGTCACAAAGGAAAGGTACTTGTATATGCAGGAATTGCACAGTCTGTCAATACGTGCATTCCTGCTATAAATATACTCATATGGCACCAAAGTTTGAAATGGTGGCTACACAATACGCTGATTGTAAAACTAAGAACTTGGTATACTTTGCCTTCTGTACAGTATGCAATGCCTATTATATAGGCAAGACGAATCATATGCTTAAGGAGCGTATTCAAGAACATTATAGGGATATTAATAATTGTAAAACTGCCATTGCTCTCTATAAACCTAGAACAAGAAGGTAGGCTCTATATAAACCTAGAACAAGAAGGTAGTTCACATATTTTTAAATTTTTTTGTGTTGGACATTTTGCTAGAGGGAAAGAGGTGGGGATATTAAGAATCGCACCGAAGCTTTAGAGCAAAAGTGGATCCTTAAATTAAATGCATATACACCACCCGGTGTCAATGAAATGGTTTCTTTGAAACCATTCCTTAAAGCAAGAAGTTTAAAACACTAATGACACATATATTTATGGATATGCATTTTCAAATATTTCTCATTTATATATATATATATATATATATATATATATATATATATATATATACAGATTTTTATACATATTAATTTATAATGTGATATATTTTCATTAAGGTAGCTATTAACTGTTTAATATGCTTTATATCTATACATATATATATATATATATATATATATATATATATATATATATATATATGCATATGTTTTATGCTTCTTCATTATACATTGTTTCTATGTATTGGGCCTTTTAAAGATTTGATTGATTTATAAGTAGTTAATTGATGTATGCATTTAAGCTGAGGAAATGTTTGTCTTGATGTAGTCTGATGAAGCGACCACAGAGGTCATGAAAGTGCTTGCTTTGAGCTCTTTAATAAAGAATGTGAAATTGTTCAATCTCGCCGTTTGTTCTTACACACGGGTTCGGAGCCGATCCTCTGCTCCGAGTCGGCCGCATCACCAGCTCGCATCTTCGAGAAAGCTCGAGGCAGAGTAATATCCCATGATCCTCCGGTGCTACCCCTCAGATCTAGTTTGCCGCTAGCAGCAGATCACATCGAGAGGCTCGGGCCAGTAGAATTTTTGTATATATTTGTTATTTCTTGATATTTACTTCAAAATTTTACATTTTATACTTTTCTTTATAGTGTTTGATAGGTTTAATATCTAGTTGTTGTTTAAAGTAGTTGTAGTTAGGTTGTTACTTAAAAATTTTAGTAAGGGCCTTAGGCCATATTTTTTTCTGTAAGAATTTACAGTACTTAAAAAAATATATATATATATATACTTTTCTGCCTTTTCTATTTTTTCATATAGACATATATATATATATATATATATGTGTGTGTGTGTATATATATATATTTATATATATATATATATATATATATATATATATATATATATATATATATATATATATATATATATATTTATGGGGTCGGATCTTCGGGTCGGGGTACCGGTGCCTTTGACATCATGAGGAAGGTCTTGTCTGATCAGACACATACTTCATCGGTATCTTCATCTCCTTCCCCAAAAGGTCCGCATTCTGCTTCTGTGCCTTCGGTTCCTACCAAGCGTCGAGACCCAATGCCTCAGCAAGTCCCCACAGGGCGACTGGTTCCTCGGATGCATCCCCAGAAGCTCCTGCTGAGGATGTTCTGAGGAAACGACTGTGCAAGAGGAGGCACATAGATTCCCCTCAGGAATCTCTCACGTCTGATACTGATTTAGATAAAACAGAAGGGTCCCCACGGTCCACCTCTGAGGATGTCTCGTTTGCAGACATTTTGGAAATCCTGAAGCAAAGAGGGGACTGGCAATCCCTTACCTCTTCTGTGGATGAATCGGTCTTACTGAAGGCATTTGGGGCTCAACCTTCTACCTCCTGGGTGACTCCACCCTTTGACAATCTCATGGATCTTATAGCTCAGAGGGCTTGGGAAGCACCTGATACAGTGGAACCAGTCCCCCGTAAACCAAATAAATACATGACGGCTCCCCAAGATAAAGCCTATCTTACAAAAGGAGTTCCCGTAGATACTGTGGTGGTGGCGGCGGCCACTAAGAAAGAGATGTCTGAATCATCTTCCTCTGTCCATCCTCCTAATAAGGATTCTAGGACAATGGACAGATATGGGAAGCGCATATTTAGTTTGGCGACTTTTTCCATCCGATCGCTCAACTGCCTTGCGCATTTCACACGTTTACAGAGAGATCTCATTAAGGAATTAGGAGATACTCTGCAGGGGCACACAGATGCTGCTGTCACCGAGAAAGTGACAGCGCAACTTAACACCCTAATTTCCATAGTCAACTCGTCCAGGAGGCTGATTTCATACGTAGTCGAAGGATCGAGTAGAGCGGCAACTTCAGCGATTGCCCTGAGAAGACAATCCTGGTTGCGCTTATGCTCCTTTGCGGAAGCCTTTAAGTCTTCCTTTGCCAACGCCCCCTTCGATGGTGCCTCCTTGTTTGGGCCCAAAGTAAAGGAGACTCACGAGGTGTGAACAAGAAGGGAAGACCCTGTCTGCCGTAGGGGTCCGTTTTTCTGTTCCATCTAGACCCTACCCTAAAGGGCAACGAGGAGGAAAAATGTGGTTCCGAAAGACTTGGGGATCTTTTCAACACACCAAAAGTGACGCCCCCTCCAGAGGCAGAGGAGGGGGAAGAAACGGAAGACGCCGCCCAGTCGGCAGAGGGGGTCCGCAAAATCAGGGTGACAGAGAGACCTTCTCTGGAAAGCCCTTCCAGCACTCCTGAGTGCAGGCCCGGCTGTCCTATTGTGGAGGCAGTTGGGGGTCGCTTGGCTTTATCAGATTACTGGGTGAAAAGCATAGTTACCAGAGGCTACAACATCCCCTTCATAAAAATGCCACCCAACTCCAAAAAACTCCCAGATATTCCACCCAGTCTCTGAGACCAAGCAACCATAGAGATAGGAAGGTTGCTCGAAAACAGACTCATCCAACCAGTCCCAGCGGACCAAATAGGATCCGGAACTTACTCAAGGTTCTTTTTAGTTCCAAAGAAAACAGGGGACTGGAGGCAAATTTTAGACCTCAGCAAGTTAAATACCTTTGTGAAAAAGGAAAAGTTCCGGATGGTCACGCTTCAGTCAATCATCCTTTTTCTGCAGAAGGGCAACTGGATGTGCTCTATAGATCTCAGACGCATACTACCATATCAAGATGGCCAGGGCGTCCAGAGATCACTTGCGCTTCCGGCTGGGAGCCAGTCATTTCCAGTTTCGCGCTCTGCCCTTTGGTCTCACCTCAGCCCCCAGGGTGTTCACCAAATGCATGGCAGTAGTAGCGTCTCACTTGAGACGAAACGGATTCCGGGTGTTTCCTTATCTAGACGACTGGCTCCTTTCGGCCACCACCGAGTGTCGTCTTCTACAAGCCAGGGAATACATCATCAGTCTTTGCTCTTCACTAGGCATAATGGTGAATTTTGGAAAATCTGTCTTATCGCCGTCACAGCGTATCTTATTTATAGGAGCACAGCTAGACACTTCCCTGGCTCAAGTTACTCTCCCCCCACCAAGAGTATCAGACCTCAGGCATCAAATTTCGCTCCTTCACAAGAGAGTCCCTGCACGACAAATATTAAGAGTGCTAGGCTTGATGGCAGTCTCCCTTGTAGTTCCTTTAGGCAGGATGCACATGAGGATTATTCAATGGATGCCATTCGCCCAGTGGTCATATCTAC
Source organism: Protopterus annectens (assembly GCF_019279795.1). NCBI lineage: Eukaryota > Metazoa > Chordata > Ceratodontiformes > Protopteridae > Protopterus > Protopterus annectens. The sequence continues at coordinate 534,128,191 of NC_056725.1, read as the reverse complement.
AACTTCCACTGTCTCACGAAATCTTGATCACGAATTCTTGCAAGAAGGATCTCTTGTGGTGGATACACAGTCAAGAGCTAACACTAGGATGACCCTTTGTCTTACCCAGTCCGGTAGCAACTCTAACCACGGACGCTTCCCTGATAGGGTGGGGGGGATTTTTTCAGGGACAAACAGTCCAAGGTCAATGGTCCAACTTGGAGTACAATCTGCACATCAGTGTTCTAGAGCTGAGGGCAGTGTTTCTAGTGTTGCAGCACTTTCACAAGTCCTTACCTCGGGGAACAGTGACAGTTAAGACAGACATGTCAGTGGTCTGGTACATAAACGAGCAAGGGGGAACCAGATCTTACCCGTTATGCAGAGAGGCCCTCAGAATTTGGCAATGGGCAAAGTCCACTGGACGCTTTCTGATAGCAACGCACATCCCAGGGACTTCCAACGTAATCGCGGACAGGCTGAGCAGAGCCATCCTGTTCACTCACGAGTGGTCCCTCAAACCTCAAGTGGCGGAAGAGATCTTCCGCAGATGGGGCCAGCCTTGCTGCGACCTGTTTGCATCCCCATTGAATGCCAAATGCAGAAGCTACTTTGCCCTGTTACCCCCTCCAGGGGGTGTCCCCAGGGACACACTGGTATACGATTGGCCCCCGGGTCTCCTTTATGCTTTTCTTCCTGTTCCACTAATTCCCAGGTTTTTGCAGAAAGCCAGACATCTGGACAAGACCATAATACTGATAGCCCCATTCTGACCTCGACAAATCTGGTTTCCTTTCTTTCAATCTCATCAAGTGGAGGAACCATGGATACTGGACCCAGAGCCAGACCTGTTGACACATTCGTCGGGAGTTCCTCACACCTTCCTCAAGTCCCTCAAACTGACAGCTTGGCTGCTCCACTTCCCATGTTAGCCAGGTCGGAGTTACTATCCCCTGCAGTACAACAAATTATTGTATCTTCTCACAAACCATCTACAAGGAAATTGTACATCAGCAAATGGAACCGTTTTGCGCACTGGGCCTCCAAACAAGGTATAGATCCATTCGGGGCTCCAGTACACAAGATACTAGATTTCCTCACCACACTTTTTCAAGAAGGAGCATCAACATCCACTATAAGGGTTCAACTGGCCGCTATATCCAATTTTCACATTGGCCATGAGGATGGTTCTCTCATGTCCCACAGGCTTTGTAAAGCCTTCATGAAAGGTACTTTTCACCTCCGTCCCCCCTTTCGTAATCCAATAGCCCCTTGGAATCTTAATCTCATGCTGTCACAACTCATGTTGGCCCCTTTTGAACCAGCAACCACAACTCCGTTAAAATTTCTTTCGTGGAAAACACTTTTTCTGGTTGCCATCACTTCCGCCAGAAGAGTTTCAGAGTTGCAAGCTCTATCTATCCGACCCCCATACATGATTTTTCATCCAGATAGAGTAACCTTGCGCACAAATCCGTCCTTCCGAAGGTGTGTTCGATTCAGAACATCAATCAATCGAACTACCTACCTTCTTTAAAAATCATTCCAATAAGCCAGAATACACATTGCACAAGTTGGACGTTCACAGACAACTAAGATTTTACTTACATAGGACAAAAGAGTACAGAAAGTCAGATCAACTATTTGTCTCATATGCTGACCAAAGAAAAGGACAGGCAGTAACGAAGGTTACCTTATCCAAATGGCTCTAAGATTGCATAAATTTGGTATATGCTGAATCAAAACAGCAACTACCTTTCAAACCCAGTGCTTATTCTACAAGGGCGATTGCTACCTCTTCAGCCCATACCGCTCGTTTGCCTTTAGATACCATTTGTGCAGCGGCAACTTTGGCAAAACCACATACTTTTATCGCCCACTACAAGCTAGACAAGAGCTCCAGGGACAGGGCGACGTTTGGTTCCACTGTACTTAGGAATGTTCTCCCTTGAGCCACCCGGGGAAAAAGGAGCTAGGGACGCTACCCATGTGTAAGAACAAACAGCGAGATTGAACAATTTCACATTAAGAAGTTATGTCTTACCATAACGATCCATGTGAATTGTTCATCTCGCCTTTGTTCTTACATTCCCCCCCTCCATCCCCCGTCCTACGGTCTGGGAGGACGGTTTTCAACTAGATTCCTTTTCAGCCTTTTCTAGATATGGTTGGCATGTTATTGTGCATTAGTAATGGCATCTTTTATCCTCTACTTGGCAGTAGGGTTCCAGACACTTTGTTAGTATCTGTTTATAAGTGTTCTAGAAACGGTTATAAAAGGGATTCTTCTGGTGTAGCAAACTAGATCTGAGGGTTAGCACCGGAGGATCACGGGATATTACTGTGCCTTGAGCTTTCTCGAAGATGCGAGCTGGTGATGCGGCCGACTCGGAGCCGAGGATCGGCTCCGAACCAGTGTGTAAGAACAAAGGCGAGATGAACAATTCACATGGATCGTTATGCTAAGGCATAACTTCTTGTTTTTGCATCTTACTGAAGCAGTATCGTGAATATCCTACACAGCCGTGGTGGTTTGGCTCTGCTCTTTTGTTGTAGTCTTTACTAAACCATTGGACTTTACAATACAGTTAACAAAACTACGTCAGGACCAAATTTGACAGGGTTGCAGTCTCCATAGTTTCAAATAGGAGACCATTAATTTCTCCATGTCTCTCGGCCGTGGTCACCACGGACACTTCCCTACTGGGGTGGAGGGGGCATTTCAATGGGAGTATAGTTTAAGGGCCTTGGTCATCTGCAGAGTTCTACATTCACATTAGTGTTTTGGAGGTGAGAGCAGCCATCACTGTATTGCAGTGTAGGCCTTTCAGGAAATCCTTCCCAGAGGTGTGGCTGCAATACAGATGGACAGAATGTCTGTCAGGTATTTCAACAAGCAGGGGGAAACACCTTCATATCCTCTCTATCAAAAGGCCATGAGGGTTTGGCATCCCAGGCAAATCCTCTTCTGAAATATCCCGCTTTGGTACTGATGTTCTTCGTCTCACATTGCTGCAGTCATAACCTGTGGGTAGTCCGCTGTCCTCGATCGGCCCAAATACCAAAGAGCTGGGCTGGCGTCGGTCATTGTCGAATGGAGCTGACGTCAGTACGTAGTAGTACTTAAGCGCATGACCGACGCCATATCCTCAGTCTTTCTTGCCGCGTGGTCCGAAGCAGAAGCAGCGTTTGCGAGTGCCATTCGGCGTTCTGAAATGGTATTTTTTCGAGTTTCAGACCGAAGACCAAGTTGGGCTAACTACCACGTTGGGGAAATCTTTGTCTTTTTCTTGCCTCAGTTTCCGGATGTCAGAAAAAGTTAATAATTGCATTTCTTGTGGGAAACAGATACCTCATAGGGATTATCACTCTTTCTGTATTCCTTGCTTGGGGCCTGAGCACGACGTGGTCGGGTGTCGCTTTTGTGCTAGATTTAATAAGCGCACCAGACTGTGCCAGGCTTGTGTTTGGTAAACGGTGTAATTATAACATGCCGTCGGATCCTTTGACGCCCGCTACCGCTAAAAAGCGTAGGGACAAATCTGTGAAGTCTAAACCGGATGAGTCGTCCGTTACGGACGCCGGTTCACAGGAGCCTCTGGTTGAATCTATGGATCCTGCCGAGGGTTCGGCTGAATCCCAGGGGGAACCTTTACTTTTGCAGGAGTTGGCCTCTCCGGATTTAGGCCCAGCTGAGGGTGCTTCTCAGGTGTCTGTAGTTCCATCCTTACAGAAGGTTATTAGGCCTTCTACTTCAGTGACTAAAGGCCATGCTAAGGCCAAACCTTGTCTTGTTAGCCCTGGTCATGGTTCTAGCTCTTCAGCCCCTGTTCCTAAAAAACATATGCTGAAAATGGTGGAGGACTTGATTACTTTGATCAGGGGTTCTATGCCCCCCCCCCAGAGAAAAGGCCTAGGGTGGAGGCAGATTTAGAGGGTATGGATCATTCCTCTGACTACTCTGATTCCTCAGCTGAGGAAATTCAGGATTTCCCTTCTTATTCAGACTCGGATGCAGAGGATTCCTGTCCTTCTGCTTCTCCTCCAGAGGATTTTTCTTTTTCTGAGACTTTACATTCCATGAGGGAACATTTTAAGTGGGAAGGCCAGGATTTTTCAGATTCTCGGAAGAGGCTTAGGGAATTTTTGTTTCTACCACAGCATAGGCCCTTGGCTATTCCTCCTGTCTTAGATGTTGTTCAGGATGTTTTTTCTGAATCTTCCCTTAATCCTGATTCTTTGCCTCCTGCCCCTGTTAAGCCGGACAGATATAGAGTTCCAGAGGCTCATAAGTATTTGTACAAAAGTCCTAGAGCTGATCCGGAAACTATTATTCAAGGTCCGAAGGGTATTAGAGCTTCTGTGGTTAAGAATCCTGTTCCTTTGGATAAAGATTCTAGAGCTTTAGATAGGTGGGGGAAAAAGTATACACCTCATGTACATTAGCTATAAGGGAAGGGCGTTGAATTGCCAATTTCATATGCTGAAGTATCAGAACTTTTTGTTGGGTCAATTGAAATCTAAGGTGGATGCTTTGTCTGAGGGTATAGAGTGTAAGGAACTCCAGGAGTTGGTTCATGCATCAGATCAAGTTGGCAAGCATTCTTTACAGTGTGGTTTTGATGCTCTTCAGGCTACATCCAGGGTGGCTGCTACAGGTTCAGTTATTCGTAGACATGCCTGGCTTAAGGATCAAAATTTGTCAGAGCATGTTAAGGCTCGGATTTTGGATGCTCCTCTTCAATCGGAAGTACTTTTTGGTCCTCCTGTGGAATCAGTTTTGAAAAAGATGGAAGATAAGGCTAAGTCTATGCAGGCGGTCAAGGATTTTATGCAGGTGCAGCCCCCTAAGTTTAGTAGGAATTGGCCTGCTAGGGGATGGTCTTTTCCTTCTTCGGATTATCAGTCTAAGGGCAGGTCTAGATGTGGTAGAGGCAGAGCCCACACTCAGGGTTCTTTCAGACCTAGGACTTGGAGTTCTCCTGCACAGTCTTCTGGTGAGGGCAGGGGTCAGCCCTTTCGTAAACAGACCCAATGACATGTATCTTCCGCTGCCAGACCCTTATTTACTGGCAGCTCCTCTAGGAGGAAAGTTGGGACATTTCAAGCAAAACTGGCATTTGATCACCCAGGACAAATGGGTGTTGGATATAATAAATCAAGGGTACAAGTTTTATTTTCACACCTTTCCTCCTTTCAAAGGCATGCCGGATGAGCCTCAGCAAAGGATGGAGGCTCAGGAGCAAATTTCTTTACTTTTGCAGATGGGGGCAATTCAGGTGGTCCCTCCGTCAGAAGTAGGCCTAGGTTTTTATTCCCGCCTTTTCCTAGTGCCAAAGAAAGGAAACACTTGGAGGCCAATTCTGGATTTGTCCATTCTCAATACCTACCTAGACATCCCAAAGTTCAAGATGTTAACTCTACAACAACTTCTGCCTATGCTAGGCAAAGATCACTGGATGGTAACCCTGGATCTCAGAGAGGCCTATCTTCACATCCCTATCAGAACCAGCTGCAGGAGATTCCTGAGATTCCGGGCTGGTACTTCTCATTATCAGTTCTCTGCATTGCCCTTTGGTTTATCTACTGCGCCCAGGGTATTAACAAAAGTTCTGGCTCCTGTGATTGCCTTCCTCAGACAGAGAGGAATACAAATTTATCCTTATCTGGACGATTGCCTGATTCTTGCTCAAAACAAGGACAAGTTACTACAACATCTCCAGTATGTAATGGCAGTTTTAAGGTGCCTAGGGTATTATGTGAATGAAATAAAGTCCAGTCTAGTACCCTCTCAGGACATGTGCTTTCTGGGTGTGAGACTGAATACAGCTTCTCAGATGGCATTTCTGACCCCGGACAAACAAAGATCTCTTCATCTGTACTTCCAGCAGTTATCAGTAATGTCCAGGCTGACTGCAAGGACAGTCCTTCAAGCCTTGGGGTTCATGGCATCTTGCATCCTAGTACTTCCCAATGCCAAACTGCATATGAGGAAGATACAATGGTATCTCAAAAGTGTGTGGACTCAACACTGCCACGGTTTGGACACTGTTATTCGGATTATACCTTGCATCCAGAAGGAATTCTTGTGGTGGGCTCAGGAATGTCACCTAAACAAAGGACTCTCTGTGATCCGACCAGAGGCGAGTCAGATACTAACGACGGATGCCTCGGACTTGGCTTGGGGAGCACACTTCAATGGAAAATGGATACAAGACACGTGGCCTCCCAAACTACTACATTTGCATATCAACATGAAGGAGATGTTAGCAGTCCAATTTGCCTTGACAGCCTTCAAAGACCTACTTCAGCCGGGACAGGTGTTGATTCAAACAGACAACACAACAGTCATGTGGTACATCAACAAGCAGGGGGGAACCCATTCCTACCCTCTTTGCAGACAAGCAATGAGTTTGTGGGAGACTGCTCTGAGTTTGCACATCAATCTTCAAGCACGGTTTCTGCCAGGAGCACAGAACTCCCTAGCAGATGTATTGAGCAGGCAAATTGTGGATCCCCATGAGTGGAAACTGGACTCTCCGGTATTCAAACAGTTGACCGTGGCTTGGGGAACTCCAGACATAGATCTGTTCGCTTCTCCTCTGAATTTCCAACTGCCAACATTTTGCACAAAGTTGTTCCACCCAAATGCTTGGAAAGTGGATGCTCTATCTTCCAGTTGGAACAACCTTCACGTTTATGCTTTTCCCCCTCTGCCTCTTCTTCCCAAAGTACTCTTGAAAGCCAGGAGGGACAAGCCTTGCATGATTCTAATAGCACCAGATTGGCCTCGTCAGCATTGGTATCCTCTACTGAGGAGTTTAATTCAGGAGCCTCCTTGGCCTTTGCCACAGGTTCCTCATTTCTTGTCCCAGTCAATCATTTTCTCAATGTTCGGGTGCAGTCCCTGCATCTAACAGCCTGGCGTATCCTGTAATGAAGCCGGTGGAGTCTCAGCTTCCACAACAGGTTTTAGATGTCATTTTGGAAGCCAGGCGGCCTAGTACTAGAAAAGTTTATGCTGATAAATGGAAGAGATTTTTTCTTTGGAGCACAGCAAAGGGCTTTGATGTTTCAGTGCCTGTTTTGAGTTTTGCACTGCAGTATCTTACTGAATTACTGGACAAGGGTTTGTCATTCTCTTCTGTGAAGGTTCATGCTGCAGCCATTTCTGCTCACTATGATTGTGACCCTCCTTTATTTTCTCACCCTTTGTTCAAACAATTTCTTAGAGGGGCAAAGAATATAAGACCCCCACGTAGAGCTCCCACTCCTTCCTGGGAACTCAATTTTGTGTTGGAGAAGCTTACTCTACCTCCTTTTGAACCTGCAGCTTTGTCTGAATTGAAGTTTTTGTCTTGGAAGACTGCTTTTTTGTTGGCCGTTACTTCTGCTAGGAGGGTATCTGAATTGCAGGCACTCATGGCAGTTGAACCTTTTCTGATATTCCATAAGGATAGAGTTTCTTTGCGAACTAACCCTACTTTTATGCCTAAAGTGATTTCTAATGTGGCTTTGAACCAGTCTATTAATTTGCCTACGTTTTATGCTGATCCCCAAAATAAGGGGGAAAAAGTCTTGCATTCTTTGGATATCCACAGACAGTTACGTTATTATTTGAGCAGAACTAAAGGGGAAAAGTTTTTGCTTTTTCCTTTTTTTGGGG